>NW_025941790.1:0-3542 GCF_000764305.2 Hyalella azteca
GAGCCGCGAGATTTCATACCTACTGAAATTATATGATATTAGAGCCGCGATATTTCAGACAAAAATAGGACTTTTCCAGACTAGATTTGCAGTATATGATTGATTCTAAAAGATGACAAAATATTAATAATAACAAATAATAATAATAATAAGTACAGATGACAAGTTACACTTACACTTAACACAATGATGTAGGATGTAGCCAAGGTTTCAATAGAATAATTCAGCCTTAATCAGAAAATGATAAAAATGTTTATATACAATGCAAGAATTTTAACTAGGGCCTACCTAACCTTGGCTGGCTCACAAACCTACTCCTAGTCCTACCTACTGCCTCTTCTCATAAAGAGAAGAGGAGGGGGAGGGGAGAGAAAGCCAGCCGGGTTCTTGACGCTAGAAGGAGCCTTCACTAAATATACTCGTGGTATATATAGTAGTCCAAGATCAAGTAGGCCTAATATGTGATTTATAGGCGATTATTTACCGGTTAACTTTACGGAATCAAGGGCGATAGACACTAGAGATGTTTACTCGATGAAAGCAGGCGCAGCTGACTCTCTCCTGTCTTGGTTGTAATTTACGCTGACAGTCCAGAAGAAAGTGTACAATTTTGTCATTTTTCTTGCAGGTGGCGCACTGATCAGAAATTCAGAATCACTCATTAAGAAATGCGGTAACACCGGTCACCGGTCCAGGACAACCGATAACGAGAAATTTCTTTAAGGCTAACTGATGAAGAATTATGCGGATGATGTGTCTAGACGTCGGGGGTCTTTCAATATTACAATAATTATAATAATAATATTGCACCTCTAAAAAGAATAAATTTCCAGGTTTGGGAGGGCTTTCAAGTTGAATTTAAGTAGTTATGAATGCTAATTCTATTTTAGAAAAACCTGAACTGTTTAATCGTAAAATTTTAACGGAATTTTTGCCGCTTTGAATTAAATAAATTTCTAGGGTTGGGAGAACTTTCGACTTGAATTTATAGAGTTATGAATACTAATTCTATTTTAGAAGCAGCTGAAAGGGTTGTAACAGACTTTTTTCGCCGCTTTAAAGTGAATACATTTCTAATCTTGGGAGAACTTTCGAGTGGAATTTCTGGAGTTTTGAATGCTAATCCTCTTTTAGAAACGGCTGAACTGATACTCGTGAAATTATAACAGACATTTTGCCGCTTTCAAGTAAATAAATTTCTAGGTTTGAGAGAACTTTCGAGTTGAATTTCGGGTGTTATGAATAGTAAATCAATTTTAGAAACGGCTTAACCGATACTCGTGAACTTGTAAAACGGCGTTTTGCCGCTTTAAATTGAATTAATTTACAGCGTGCTGCAGATGGAGGGCTGAAGATTGCCTGCAATACAGAATAATTAAGTCATCGCCTAAGGTACGCGCGTGCTCAGTCTTGGCGTGGTTACGATCATTTCACCCGCCTAAGTTTGCTGTTTATCGACCTAATATATATTCTCGAAGTTTCCACCATTATACAAAGATTATGGTTGGTAGCCAGGTTGAAAAACCTGGAAATAGTTTTTGAGTCATGTGCTGCTTTATGTGTCACGTTCACATGAACGTGTTGAAGTAAAATATAAACGCTAAATGTATCAGGGCGCTGCAGAGCGTTATCATCAGGCGCGTCACCACCGCGAGCTCACTCAGGCTTCAGTGTTGTCATGCGGTGGTGGCGAATGGTTCCCCCATTAGGAGCTCTCATTTTTCGCAGGGTGGCCCAGTGGTTAAGGTTCAGAGTATCAACATTGGCGCAGAGAGGCGCGGGTTCGATCCCAGCTCTGCGCGCCAGTTTCTGGTCAGAATCGGCGAGGATGCCGGGCGGTTAAGCAAAGCAGAATTGTAGCAATGAGTTGCGAGTTCGAGACCACAAAATGCTGTGAATGTTCTGCAATGTTAAGAATCTGCGACAGGCCTACGGCCTAATAAACGCTGAAACCGCTTGTCTCTGATTTCTTGTGCTCCGAGATATATGCTTGAATTAGTTTGAATCACTGGTAGATGTAGATGTCATCGCTTTTCTGGACACTTGGTATTGTCCGCGATGTGCCAATATATACATTGAGAAAAGCTATATGTAGATAATGTTTTTTTAACCAATGTGCAGGGATTATTCAAAAGTCCTTATTCCTAATAATAAACCCAATTCCTGAATCCTAGAATTAAATTAGCGGATTGTTAAATGCCCATGCTTCGAGCTCATGTTATAATGAATTAGTTTCGATTTATCGTTATTTCTTGCTCTAGTAGATTCCGAATATTATGTTTTATGAATTTATTGCTTTAATCATGCTCATTTAAAAACGCTCTTAGAATTACAAAATTTATACAATAGTTCTGATGTCATTCTGTATATGCAGGTTTTCTACGCCAACAAGATAGAATAAATGGTGAAACTGGAGTCTCTTTTCTTTCTTCATCGCCAAGCCGGCGTTATAGGCGGTTAGAATACTACCAGACCTTGGTAAATCTATTCTAACCGCGACATTATGATTCCTAAGAAGTGAGATCAGTAAGTTAATTAGTTTAGTGGCCACATGTTTTACTAGCGTTTCAGCTGTTTAGCTATCTCGCACCGAAAGTAAAGATGAACATCACCAACGAGTTGGAAGGTCTCATTTATCGAAAGATTTTCAAATCAATAATTGTTCATCACCCACAAAGATCATCACCCACTCAATTGTCCAGCCCGCTGAAGCTGGCTCGAAAGAAGCAGCGTCAGCATCTCAAAGACACGAAGTGACAAGGAGGGACAGGTGAGAAGCAACATAAACTAAGACACCCGAACAAGAGGTCGCTTACACGGGACGTCGGCCGCCCGCACGAGAGACAGAGAAGAGAAATGTAAGGTATCCTACCTACACAATAACTTAATGTAAGGAATCCTGCCTACATAATAACTTAATGTAAGCAATCCTACCTACATAATAACTTAATGTAAGGAATCCTGCCTACATAAAAACTTAACCCCACAACTGAGACCCGCCGTCAGACACCGCGAGCTCAGCGGTGGGGCGCTCAGGAACAATCCCCCTATATAGGAAGTCGAAATCCCATAGGACTTCTGACAAGCACAGACACGCGTCTGAAGTCCCCCCTAGGAGGAGATCAATAAAACTATCTTTAAAGGCCAATATATCGGAAACTCCACTAAACATGTATAATTTGTGTTGAATTTACTAATGAGATGCTCAGATTTCTTGCACTGCAAAAAGTTGACGTTCTTGTCTAATTTTCTCAGTTAGAATAATTTATTTAACGTATCTTCATATATTATTGTTCCTTGTAACATCATCGCCGGTAGAAATGATGAGAAGCATTTGAGTCTAGCGTCTGCTGTGCGGGTTGCTGACACTCCTGTGCACAGCTGACACTCCTGCGCACAGCTGACACTCCTGCGTACAGCTGACACTCCTGCGTACAGCTGACACTCCTGCGCACAGCTGACACTCCTGCGCACAGCTGACACTCCTGCGCACAGCTGACACTCCTGCGCACAGCTGACACTCCTGCGCACAGCTGACACTC
>NW_025941790.1:5644-9185 GCF_000764305.2 Hyalella azteca
TAGGGTCTGATGAGGTCTAGGGTCTGATGAGGTCTAGGGTCTGATGAGGTCTAGGGTCTGATGAGGTCTAGGGCCTGATGAGGTCTAGGGCCTGATGAGGTCTAGGGTCTGATGAGGACTATAGGGTCTGATGAGTTCTAGGGTCTGATGAGGTCTATAGGGTCTGATGAGTTCTAGGGTCTGATGTGCGATAGAATTGATGTAGATAGTAAATATATGTTACTCATATAATTCACAATTTTATTATGTTTTATTTATCATATAGAAATCATTCAGTCGTTTAGGTTAATAACCATTTATGTCATACATAATATAAATTACAGAATAAAACTGTACGAAAGATTTCGGTGTAATGTTGCCAACCTTAGCCTGTTACTAGTGTCAACATGTTAGTTGTTACTTGTTAAGTTGTTACCAGTTACCACTTACAGGTATTTTTTCATGTTTCAGTTTGCTTACAGTTATTTTTGCAACACTTCTCTTTAACTTCACTTCTTGTCTGTCTGTCTGTCTGTCTGTCTGTCTGTCTGTCTGTCTGTCTGTTTGTCTGTCTGTCTGCTACAAATCTTATAATCGAAATTTACCACACTTCTACTTATCCTATCGATCTGAAATTTTGCACACTTGCGTAAAGTTGGAGACAATGCATGAATCAAATGACAAAATAAATAATTAAAAAAATTATTTAAATATAAAAAAAACTGAAAAAATAATTTTATCTGCTACAAATCTTATAATCGAAATTTACCACACTTCTACTTATCCTATCGATCTGAAATTTTGCAGACTTGCGTAAAGTCGGAGACAATGCATGAATCAATTGACAGAATAAATAATTTGGAAAATTTAATTTCTTTTATGTATTAAAATAATTAAAAAATTCATTTTTTTAATATTCAGATTAAAATTAGAAATTTATTGTACATGTTGTACATTGGAGACAAGGGATTTTTTAGAAGTGTTGTCTTCAAAAATTAATTTTTAAACGTATATTTTTATTACACAGTTATTTTTATGTTTCACCTTCCCTACACGGATGTCTACTTTAATCTACTAATGTCAAAAATAATCCACATTATATATACAAATGAAAAACTGATTTTTTATATGTATATGTGGATAATTTTTGAGATCGGTAGATTGAAGTAGACATCCATGTAGGGAAGGTAAAACATATAAATAACTGTAACTTCTATTTACTGTATCTAACCCGTACTAGTTCGGTTAGGTTAATTGCAATAAAGTTGCATTGATATGTTTTGAAAATGTTTTATCATCATTAAATATTAATGAGTAAATCCCAATAGCAGAACAATAAATATTTAGATATTTCCAATAATATTGGCCATTGTAGCCGCGCTACATTTTACTGTAGCGGTCGCTACAATCTAGTGGGCGTAGCGGTAGCGCGCGCTACATTTGGAGCATGTATACCATCGCCTGTATAAATGATTCAATTCATTATAAATTAAAGGAACTAAATACATATAGAGATATTATACAGCATTCAAGTTTCGCGCTACGCACCTATCATTTGAGTGAAAGGCGCTCTACGCGTCAAAAAGAATTACATGCGACAAAAGCACGCCAAGTCGAAAGTTGATGCAGCTGCGTGAAGACCGACCCGCCATGACTGAGCACCCTCGTTCTTTAGCAATGACTAAGCTATTTCACAACAGCAGCCGTGGCCATTGTCTCTGTCGCCATTGTCGACAGTAGGTATATATATATTATTCTTTATTACATCGAGCACATACATCATGTATGTGTGTGTTTCAGTGCAGAAAATAGCTGAACACGAAACAATTTTTTCTCTGTAATATATAATAATTTTCTTTCATGACCGCATTATGTTTGCAACCATCAGTCGGATGTGCTGCGATGCCAGCAAGCTAATGGCGGAATTATTCATAAATTTATCCAGAGAAAAATACAGAAAGTTTCAGCTTATGGTGTATTAATTTAATGAGGTATTAATTTTTCCGTCATTGTTATCTGCGAATCGTTAACGGTGAACTTGACTAACTGACTGATACTGACTGACTGATACTGACTGACTTGACTGACACTGACTGACTTGACTAATAATACTGACTGACCCTGACTGACTGACTTGGTGGGATCCCTGCCCCAGCGGTTGCCCGGTTGGGCGGCCGCGCGAGGTGCCGCAAAGGCCACTTCTCGAGCGTCTGGCAACAGCGCCACATAAGTGGGGGTGACCAGCCTCTCCGCGTTCACGCTACGCTTGAAAGAATTTCTTTAGGTGCAGATATAGAGGCACGCAGAAATACAAATATGGAAGTATAAAGGATAAAGGCATGTAGGGATGCAAATACAGAAGATATCCACTGTAAATGAGCAAAAATTTAGTTAGTTTATCGCAGAAAAATCAATAAATTCATATACACTGACTACTTCGGAAGTTTTAATAAAAAGTTTTAACGTGAACGCAGATTTATTCATGTATGCAATATACAGCATGGCTTTGCTGTTAAAAATTTTAGAGTTTTACAATTTTCAAGAAATTAAACATGAAGGGAGAATATTAAATTTGACATCATATATACTTAACAATGGAATTGCAATGAAATTCAATTCACTGCTTCTATCTATGTACTCTGAACTGGCACCCTGCCCACCCAGTGCTAGTGCAGACTGCAGTGTCGGCTGAGACCAGCCATCTTTTGATGTCTAGAATCGATATCATACGAATTTTTTGAGTTTCATAGGAGTAATGCAGCGTTGTGTATTAATAAATACTTCGAATAATATATCAAACTAAAAAGTCATTTACGGTTGACTTCCGAACACCCTGCGTACAATATAAGTGAGTATACCTCAATTTTTCGTTTTTTAAGAAACGTGATAGAAGACATTTGAGGAGAAACTACTTCATTTTGTTTCGCGACGCACTCCGGCCGCTCGGCGGCTCTACCTCTAATTAATTCCACACAATTCCGGGTAAAAGGCAACATATGAAGGAGTAACAGATGTTGTCTTTAAAGTCATGAAGATGTCACCGACATTAGGGTTTGCGTTTGTCTATAATCGGTGTTGGTGTGAGGTTTTGCCGCTATAATCGCTGTATATCGTGTAGGATTGCCTCATCAGCAAGAAAGATGGTCGCTATCATCGGCACGAATGATATCAGGCGTCATAAAGCAATGGCTAGAGTAGAAGATATGTCCGCACGTTCAGCTTTTTTTAGTCTTCAGGTTAAGCTTGGACCTAAGGCTTGCGAAAAGACGGCCGCAAACCTGGAATAAATTTAAAAAGGCCAGGACCTCAACTTATCATGAATAACTAAGCTGGAAATGCTGGAGAATTGGAGGTGTGGTAGGGTAACGTGGGGCAGCGCGCCCCCCACTTTTTTAAAACTAAATTTTTGATGAAGTTTTAATTGATACGAGGTGGTTCTTTGTTTTGTTTAAAGGTGCAACTAATGAGGAATGTATGATCTGAATTAGACGCCTATAGAGTTATTCAATTTTTAATGAAACACTATTTTGTAAAAAGTGTCAAAATGGGCCCATTGCCCCAC
>NW_025941791.1:0-461 GCF_000764305.2 Hyalella azteca
GGAGATGGCGCCCAATAGCCGGCCTTGATTCTGCTGTACACTGTGCACAGTTGCTGGTGTTTCGAGTACGGATAATTTTGGCAGGATGGCAGCCAATCGCCGGCCCTTATTTGGCTGTACAGTCACTGATGTCTCGAGAATGGAATATAGAGGCAGGATGGCCGTCATTCGCCGGCCATGATCCGGCTGTACAGTCGCGGATCTTTCCAGTATATGTATTATATTGAGGCAGGATGAGGGCCAATTGCCGTCTTTGAATCGTCTGTACAGTCGCTAGTATTTCTAGTATGGATTATTGAGGCAGGATAGCGGCCAATCGCCGGCTTTGTTTCGGCTATGCAGTGCTGACGTATCGAGTATGGATTATAGTTGCCGAGTGGTTAACTTAGGATTTTTTTCAGTGAGATGCTGCAAATAACCTTTTACATACATGAGCGGCTCTTGGGAAGGCGTTATCTTTA
>NW_025941792.1:0-3833 GCF_000764305.2 Hyalella azteca
TTGATATAATAGGGCAAGGGCAAAAACATGAAAAAAATCATATCTGGATGTGTATCAATAGATGTTTAAATTTTGAAACAACTTTCCATCATTTAAATCTCAGTGTGGAATGTGGATCAAATCTATTTATTGTGAAATCAAACTAGACATAACCAAAACAAAGTGTGTGACACCGTCATGTCAAATGTTTACATGGCAGCAAAATGTGCCTATATGCTGTGAAAGATTTGCAGTTTAGCCCATCATTTTATGTTATTTTTAAAACTTTGTTTTTATTGGTAAAATAGCAAAAATTTTCTGCAAAAGTTGATATAATTTTTTCTTCATTTTAGAACATGTTCATTGCAAAAATTTGTCAGATACGATAAACAACTTATGAAAGTAATCAGGGGAGGTGTTGCCGATACAATTTCGGATTTCAAACTACAAGTGATTTCAGAAGTGCAGCAGTTTCTGAACTCAGTGTATCAATTGTCACTGCAATGGAAGGTGTAACATGGTAGGAGCCTAGGAGGCTAGGAGGTAGGTTTTTCGATCCATTATCTTATGTTGATGTGAGAATATATTACCTATCCAGAATTCCACAGGCCAACTTCTCCTGCTCTCAAAGCTGAAATGCAAATACCTCAGGAAATCATACCTGCCAAGTGCCAACCCCTTAATTGTAATTATTAGTTCAATTAGTTTAGCAAAAATAAGTATTGTAAAATACTAATTAATTAATTACTAGTAAAAATTAGTATTTTAATTAGTGTAAAGTAGGGTAAACACACCGTATTCCGACACCTTAAGGATGTAGCAAGAAATAAATGGCTATAAATAGATAACCGTATACGCAACTCAAGTTCTGATTGGTTTATATCACTCTCAAAACACCACACTATGAACCAGCAATGATGAAACGTCACAAACTGTTGCCATATATATTTAAAAGCCTTTAGAATTTAAATCTACAAAATCAATAAATTCCGACACGTGTGAGACTAAATGCGGCATATTGTGAGACTAATTCCAACAGCGCTTAAAAATCATAATTCGTAATTCCGACACCCGGTGTTGTAATTCTGACACCCTGTGTGAGCTGTGTCGGAATATGACACACGGCTGTCACGGCTGTGTGTTGTAATTTGGACACCATATCGGAATTAGTTTTTATGTGTCTACAACCTGATCCGTCTCTTAAATCAATCATCTGTTAATTTATTTACCTACCACCATAGTGGCAAAGCAGAGAGTTTTTTAGACTCTGTCTCGAGTTCCTTTTTGAGTCCTATAAGTAGACCAGAAAAGTATCATGGATACCAGCATTATCATACTTAAGAAATTGGTTAAAATCTTGAGTAAATGAGGAAATTAAAAATGAACTGATTCTAAAAAATCTCTGGTTTGTCACTATGCCTACCACATAAAATCAGCAAATACAAGTATTCTTAAAGGATTCCTAATATATTCACAGAATTATTTAAAAGTCTCAAACCATAATATTCTTTCTACACAAACAGTTTATCACTATTTCGTAGAGCAAGGTCAACTATCAACTTTCACAGTGTTTTGATGTTCTCACTGGGTGACGTGGAGTCGTGGACTTTCGCTCTGCGGATCTTAATATTTTCCCACCAGACCTAGTGTTTTATGGAAATATTGTATGTAATAGTATGACGTCACTATTTCAACATCTATGCATGTGTGGAACTAAGACAAAGCTTAATATAAAGGAAAAAGTTGAGAAGTGTCGGAAAGTTGAGAAATTGTCGGACTCAGAATTACCCACAGTGTTGGAATATGGTGCATTTACCCTATCAGATAAACATCCTAATGGATTCCATTAGGATGTTCATCTGGTACTTTCAGACTCACTGACTGTGACTGACTCAGTCTCCTAGTCCTAGTGAGTCTAGTCCCAGTGTTAGTGAACCAGAATGAATCTTGGAAACCCTTCAAAATTTGCCCAATCCCATCATGTTGCATTTCCAGTTTGTCTATGTTAGTTAACTGCTCATTTGCTGAATTACTGTTTTGTTTTGTCAATAGCAGGCTGAGCACCCCAGCAACAGGCAACAGCAAACTTATTAGAAGCTTTCATCTCATCTCACAACTGACAGGGAGTCAGGGACAAGGCTTGGGAAACCATCAGGTTGGTTCACGTTTTGAGCTTGAGAGTCCCTAAGTATATTTGCAGCATCACCAAGCTCAGCCAGCTGGTAGCTGCCCTGTCATCGGTACAGACTCCAAAAAAGGAGTTTCATTCTTTGCCTTGACCCTTGCCCTTGGGTAGTTGGGTTCAGACGTCCCACTCCAAGATGAAAGGCTAGTTGTTCATGTTTTTTCCCAAGTTTATAGCCACCCCTCCCATCTTACTACATTGAATACAATAATTATCTAAAGCTTATGTAGGTTCCAACTTCCAAGAGCGTTACTTACGATGATCTTTTCACACCACAGAGTACAGACACCGTCAATAATCAGACACAACTTCTACGTTCTACCAACTTCGGCTTTTTGTAAATAGCAAATCCGTGTCCCGGTGTCCGTGAGGTCGCGGTCCGCAAGTCCGTCAATTTTACGTTAGAATAGAATAGAAGTGTCGGCATTGAAGAAATAAGCCCATGGCCTGTTGCCGATTCTTTCTTTCTTTCTTTCTTATTTATTCTTATAAGAGCACTGGAAACTAGTCCATAAAGCCCCTTGCCTAAACTGGGTTTAATTAGTACCTAACTGTTTAACAGCTCTGAAAGTGAAAACCTGAAACAAAGAGAGAACACACACACGGAAAAAAAGAAAAAAAAAATAATAATAAAATAATATTAATAAATAACTAAATAAAATAAAATGATACAAAAATTAAACGTAGACAAATAATAAGGATAAAAGCAGTGAATGAAATCAATATAAGAGTAAATAACAAAAACAAAGAAAATTAAAAAGAAAAAAAGGAAATAAAAAAATAATAATGATAAAATAAAATTACAAAATAGAAAAATAAATAAAAAATAAGAGAAAAACATGCTAGAACAAATGCACCGCATTCCACAGGTGCTCCACGGCTCCGCCGCAGAACACGGCCCGGCCGTGGAATACGGCAGAGCCGCAGAACACGGCCAAGCCGAGGAACGCCGCAGAGCCAAGGAACAAGTCAGAGCCGCAAATCATATTTATATGCACAATCATCTATATCTATACAGCACATCATATCTCTATATATACACATGGACCTCCTCAGAGAGGCGGCCCAACAACTTTGGATGCTACCACTGCAGTCAGTCATCAGGTAAGTATTATTTTCAACAATTCAAGTTCAGATCTAGTATTAGTTGTCACAGTCACACCCATGCCCTAACTTGCGCCACATCATTATGCTAACTGAAGGTCCAGCCTGGGTGGGGGCAGCCTGGAGCTTCTTTTGACTCAACAGCAAAAGGAAGAAAAGAAAGATGAACTTTGATTGCAAAACAACTAAATGAAACACAATCTCCTGTGGGCGGGGTTATGACTGAGGCTAGGGAAGGCTCGGCAAAGTGGGGTAAGAAAAGCACTCCTCATAAAAGGCAGTCCCTACTTTGCCGATTCTTGAACTTTTCGTGACTTGATTCACAAGGGATCCGGCCTTTGGAACCCTATCTTTCCATAACTGACTATTGATTGAGATAGGTGCTGGACTTATTGCCTGGTCAGTAATTTGCTGGGCATTTTAAGACTGAACATATGCTCCTGCATAGCTTCGTCAAGTGTTTTTGAAGCTGTTCATACTCGGAACGTCAACGATGCTCTCAGTGAGGCAGTTCTACATGTCGGTGACTCGAAGCGAGAAGAAATGTTGTCGCATGGATGTGTTC
>NW_025941792.1:4314-11738 GCF_000764305.2 Hyalella azteca
AAACATTACAATGAGCTAATTACCCATGACACAACTTGGCAAGGAATGCTCCATCTGCCTGCAGTCTTCAGCTGTATGATGACACAGCTCGAGACCTGCACCTAACTTGACTGCATCAGAAGACTCCTGCAATGCGGGTAACTCCTTCATCTCTGCTGGAGTCTTAGAGCTCTAGAATGTTTCTGTAAGGTATAATGCAAGTTTAGGTAGTGCAAGATATTCAGAGTAAACCGAATTGGGCTCAAATCTCTCCTTTAAACTTGGATTAGAAAAGGCAAACATTTTACCTAAAGTCACATATTCGTTTACTCTAATTTGAAATCTTATTGCTTACACACATGTAGCTTCTGCCCAATTACACTATACAAAGTTTGTGAACTAAGAAATTACTTAAGTAATGCACAAGTATTGAATACTATTTCTGAAGAAAATCTTGAAAACATATAATTTGGTTTTGAATAAATCTTGACATTCTTGTCTATAAATATGGGGTCGTATTTTCAAAACATTGCTAAGTGTTTGTAGCAACTCAAGTACTGCATAAGTCCGCTAAGTACGCATAACTCTAAAATATGGTACCTTTAAAACATTTCCACACTGAGTTACATCAACAAAGTTAAGCATAACTTCACAAGTGATAGAAGCACTCATAAGTTGAGTTACATACAACTTCTGAGGCCATAAAGCAATTGAAAATGAGTTTGAACTCTACAGTGAACCGTGAAAATTTTTCCTATATTTCTTAGTTCTTCATAAGTTAACTGTTGTTGCGCTATCAGTGAACCAATTTATTTCATGTTTGTGTCTGGGCTTGTTAATTGTTTTCAATAAGTATAAGTATGAGAAACTGGAAGCAAATGATTGACTTAAAATAAAAAAGTTTCAAGTCATTACTTTATAATTATAATATTAGTGTATGATCAAACAATGATATTTTTCATTTATCAAACCTAATGATAATGATTCCTATCACTAGGGATAGAGAGGGATCAAAGTTAGACTTGAAAGAATCAAGAATGTAGGTTGCATCTTGCAATACTTCAAGATTTCAATTGGACTAAATATTAATTCATCAGCAATTTGTCTCCGTCAAACACAACAAATTAGCATTAATGAATTAATAACAAATCACACCACCAATAAGAGTTGAACTTAATGTGATGCACCGCAAAGCTATTTCGCAAGAGCAAAATCTCATACACGTTCACACAGTGAAAGCTAACCAGCGCCAGCATTTGATGGTCGGCAATGCCACTTCTGGAAGGTTAGTTTTGGTGGTATGAAGCAGCAACAAGCGGTAATATTATGGTTTGCAATTCCACAATGCAACTGTAATATTACTGTATGTAAGTACTGTAGTATTACGGTTATGGTATTTACCGTAAGTATTACAGTAGTTTCACAAATGTATTCAGGAACAGATTCTAAAATCAAAGCGACATTTCCATTCCTGTATATAAATTTGATTAATAATACACCTATCAAATTCATTCAATGTTATTCAATTTGAGATGTATGAATGACAATTTTACTTTCGTTCCTATGATGCTCATTTCTACTGGTTGCAACTGTAGAATCAAATTAAATTTTAAAACATTAATTAAAATTAAAATTTAAAAAATTAATTAAAATTAAATTTTAAAAATTAATTAAAATTAAATTTTAAAAATTAATTAAGATTAAATTTTATTAAATTTAATTTAATTATTTAATACACCACATGGTACATGCTGTAGAATTAAATTCTATTAAAATATATTAATTTGAAAATTTTAATTAAAATTTTTAAATTAAAAATCAATTTTTATTAAATTAAATTGAATTATTTAATACACCTCATGGTACATGCACAATGTTTTATATAATGATATAGTTGCCAGTTCAAAACAACAAACATTTTCTAAAAGTCACAAGAAATTCAAAAACTTGCAATGGGAAACAAAATCTCGCAGAATTTGAAGATTGAAGTGAAGTTATTAAGAGAATATTGATATAATAGGGCAAGGGCAAAAACATGAAAAAAATCATATCTGGATATGTATCAATAGATGTTTAAATTTTGAAACAACTTTCCATCATTTAAATCTCAGTGTGGATTGTGGATCAAATCTATTTATTGTGAAATCAAACCAGACATAACCAAAACAAAGTGTGTGACACCGTCTTGTCAAATGTTTACATGGCAGCACAATGTGCCCATATGCTGTGAAAGATTTGCAGTTTATCCCATCATTTTGTGTTATTTTTAAAACTTTCTTTTTATTGGTAAAATAGCAAAAAATTTCTGCGAAAATTGATATAATATTTTTTCATTTTAGAACATATTCATTGCAAAAATTGTCAGATACAATAAACAACTTATGAAAGTAATCAAGGGAGGTGTTGCCAACACAATTTCGGATTTCGAACTACAAGTGATTTCAGAAGTGCAGCAGTTTCTGAACTCAGTGTATCAATTGTCACTGCGGTGGAAGGTTTAACATGGTAGGAGGCTAGGAGGTAGGTTTTTCGATCAATTTTTTTTATTTTGATGTGAGAATATATTACCTATCCAGAATTCCACAGGCCAACTTCTCCTGCTCTCTGCTGAAATGCAAATACCTCAGGAAATCATACCTGCCAAGTGCCAACCCCCTAATTGTAATTATTGAGAAAATAGGGCAAACACACCATATTCCAACACCTTAAGGGGACCGGCTACCCTAAAATTTTCAATTTTGGCATTTTCTGGTTTCTGTGCTCATCTTAAAGCTTACTTTTTGACGCATCCAACGGTACCAGAATCATCCCTCTACGTCGAAAAATGATTTCGTAACAGCCCCCCGAAGGGGGGGAGTTTTTAGAGCCCTTCACTGAAGCCTATGGGATTAATTAGACGGCTGGACACACTAAAAAGGAACGTCTGACGTAAAGCGGCCAATTATGGCATTATCTGGTGCTTATACTCATCTTAAAGCTTACTTTCTGGCGCATCCATTGGTAGCAGAATCATCTTTCTACCTCCATTTTTACGTTCACCACGCCCCATGGAACGGGGGGCGATGGGGGGCAGCCTTAACAAATTCCTAAGGCATTAATTACGGGGCGTGACTTCATATACTGCCAGCTGCAGCCAGATCTTTCAGTGCCTATCATGACAGCAAGGTGAGAGGTGTGCAGCCACTCGTTCTATGCCTTCCTCACTTAGTTTTAAGGCTTAGTTGCGGTATGTTGGCTACGTTACGACTCTTTTACGTCATTTTACGTGCCGCCTGGCAGATTTCGGGCGTGGTGAAAACCACAATTGGTCTCATGGCAAACCTATCTCCTCCTACAGTTTTCAAGCTACAGCAATGAGACATATACCATTCGATTCGTAAAGACCATACCTATAGAACTGATGATCATTTTTTGAATTTCTGTCTGGTTTGTTTTTTATATGGGGGAGAAGGGGGGGAGGGGGGAAAAATGAGAAAAATGGGATAAAACGCGCATAAAAAAAAACATTAGGGGAAAATGATAAAAGTGACACTAGAGTCTATAGGTATGGTCTTTACAAATAGAATATGTGTCTCAATGTTGTAGGATGATATTTGTAGGAGGAGATAGATTTTCTAAAGTACCCCCTTTTTAGCGGTTTTCTATGAATTTCATGTTTTCAATCAATTTTTTCAAACAATTCATACAAGCAAAATGTTATTTTTTTACATTTTACGTATGAATGTGAAAATTCATGATGATTGGATAATAACTGTAGAAGTTTTCCAGAGAGTAGCTGGTCCCCTTAAGGATGTAGCAAGAAATAAATGGCTATAAATAGATAACCGTATGCGCAACTCGAGTTCTGATTGGTTTACATCACTCTCAAAACACCACACTTTGCGCCAGCAATGATGAAACGTCACAAACTGTTACCATATTTATTTAAAAGCCTTTAGAATTCAAATCTACAATATCACTGAATTCCAACACGTGTGTGACTAAATGTGGCATATTGTGAGACAAATTTCAACAGTGCTTCAGAATTGTAATTTGTAATTCGTAATTCCGACACCCGGTGCTAGAATTCTGACACCCTGTGTGAGCTGTGTCGGAATAAGACACACGACTGTCACGGCTGTGTGTCATAATTCCAACACCGTGTCGGAATTAGTTTTTATGATTCTACAACCGTCTCTTAAATCAAACATCTATTAATTTATTTACCACTTAAAATCAGCAAATACAATTTTTTAAGTAAAAATACAGCAAATAAGTATACTTAAAGGATTCCTAATATATTCACAGACTTATTTAAAAGTCTCAAACCATAATATTCTTTCTACACAAACAGTTTATCACTATTTGGTAGAGCAAGGTCAACTATCAACTTTCACACGTGTTTTGATGTTCTCACTGGGTGATGCGGACTTTTGCTCTGGAGATCTTAACATTTTCCCACCAGACCTAGTGTTTTGCAGAAATATTGCTTGCAAAAGTATGACGTCACTATTTCAACCATCTACGCATGCGTGGAAGACGGTGAAACTAAGACAAAACTCAATAGAAAGGAAAAAGTTGAGAAGTGTCGGAATTACCCACAGTGTCGGTCCACTGTCGGAATATGGTGCATTTACCCTATCACTCTCAGATGAACATCCTAATGGATTCCATTAGGATGTTCATCTGGTACTTTCAGACTCACTGACTGACTCAGTCTCCTAGTGAGTCTACAAAGTCTAGTCCAGTGTTAGTGAGCCAGGATAAGATTAAAACCCTTCAAAATTTGCCCAATCCCATCATGTTGCATTTCCAGTTTTTTTATGTTAGGTTAGTTAACTGCTCATTTTTTTAATTACTGTTTTGTTTTGTCAATAGCAGGCTGAGCACCCCAGCAACAGCAAACTTATTAGAAGCTTTCATCTCATCTCACAACTGACAGGGACCAGGGACAAGGCTTGGGAAACCATCAGGTTGGTTCACGTTTTGAGCTTGAGAGTCCCTAAGTATATTTGCAGCATCACCAAGCTCAGCCAGCTGGTAGCTGCCCTGTCATCGTTACAGACTCCAAAAAAAGGAGTTTCATTCTTTGCCTTGACCCTTGCCCTTGGGTTCAGACGTCCCACTCCGAGATGAAAGGCTAGTTCAGCTTCAGTAGTTGTTCATGTTTTTTCCCAAGTTTATAGCCACCCCTCCTATCTTTCTACATTGAATACAATAATTATTTAAAGCTTATGTAGGTTCCAAAAGCGTTACTTACAATGATTTTTTCACACCAGTGACACCACAGACACCGTCAATAATCAGACACAACTTCTATGTTCTACCAAGTACCAACTACGACTTTTTGTAAATAGCAAATCCGTGTCCGTGAGGTCGCGGTCCGCAAGTCCGCCAATTTTACGTTATTTTTTATAATTTGATTTGAAGGCTTCGGGTATGCAGGTAGCACACCTCCCAGCCTGAGCACAACTGGGGGTTTTGGACACTTCACTTGACTTCTAGATCTCTTTACCTCCTAGCTAGCACTTTCACAGCCAGTGTAGCAGTAAATTGTGAAAAGAAAATTAAAAATAGGCTTTTTTATTCACAGCCTGATCACCACATTGCAGCTAAGCAGATATTGACCAAAGAGACGGATGGCAGCAGTGCGTTTCCTCATTGGGGCATCACCACCTCCAAGAACTGAGGACAGCTCCCAGGGAAGAGACAGGCCCTCCAGTCTTGTGCGGAATTCTCTTCGTTGGTTGATGAACAGCGTGCAGTGCAGGATGAGGTGTCTGATTGTGCCCTCTACATTACATTCTGGACAATTACTGGAGTTGGCCAAGTTGAATCTGGCCAGATGAGCGTTAACACCAGCATGCCCCAGGCGCAGACGTGACACAGCGCATTCAACAGAACGTGGTAGTGATCCATAGTCCACATAGGATATCTCAGGTCCCAAGCTTCTTCGGAAGGTCCCCTTTCCTGTTTCTTGCACGTCGGCTGACCATTGGCGTGCCCACTCTTTAACGGTGAGTGAATTCAAGGTGCAGATCCACTCCTCGAAGCACAGTTGAGATCTTGCTGTGCGGTCGTTAGAATGTGCAAGGTTTGCTACCCTATCTGCCACGTCATTCCCACGGATCCCGATGTGTCCTCTGATCCAGCAAATTGCCACTTTTTCTAGTCCCTTGACAAGCATCAACTCCTGTATCTTGAAGACAATTTCGCGATATGAGTGCCCAGAAGAGTAGGATAAAAGCTGCAAAGCAGACCTTGAATCTGATAAAATCAAAACCGGCTCCTCCCTCATCGACCCGCTGAGCCGGACCGGTCGATGCTCTTGCAAACGCATAAGTACTCACAATAATTCCCTGCCACCATGGTTAGACTGTTAGTGAACCAGGATGAGATTAAAACCCTTCAAAATTTGCCCAATCCCATCATGTTGCATTTCCAGTTTTTCTATGTTAGTTAACTGCTCATTTTTTGAATTACTGTTTTGTTTTGTCAATAGCAGGCTGAGCACCCCAGCAACAGCAAACTTATTAGAAGCTTTCATCTCATCTCACAACTGACAGGGACAAGGCTTGGGAAACCATCAGGTTGGTTCACGTTTTGAGCTTGAGAGTCCCTAAGTATATTTGCATCATCACTAAGCTCAGCCAGCTGGTAGCTGCCCTGTCATCGGTACAGACTCCAAAAAAAGGAGTTTCATTCTTTGCCTTGACCCTTGCCCTTGGGTTCAGATGCCCCACTCCGAGATGAAAGGCTAGTTGTTCATGTTTTTTCCCAAGTTTATAGCCACCCCTCCCATCTTTCTACATTCAATACAATAATTATCTAAAGCTTATGTAGGTTCCAAAAGCGTTACTTAAAATGATCTTTTCACACCAGTGACACCACAGACCCCGTCAATAATCAGACACAAGTTCTATGTTCTTCTTCTTCTTCTTTTCCGGATGTCCACGCTGGGTGGACTTAAAGCCACAGGACAACCGCAAGGATGACCGTGGGGCCTGAGAGCTTCTGCAGTTTTGGACCTCTTGGCATGGAAGTCAATCCACTTTGTTCTTGCTCATAAAATGTCAGTGGACGTGATGGTTTGGCATGACAGCGTGTAAGAGAAAAGTTACACATAACATGAAAAAAATATCAGAAAGCAAGGGTCATTGCTTATGTTCTATGTTCTACCAACTACGACTTTTTGTAAATAGCAAATCCGTGTCCGTGAGGTCGCGGTCCGCAAGTCCGCCAATTTTACGTTAGAATAGAATAGAAGTGTCGGCATTGAAGAAATAGGCCCATGGCCTGTTGCCGATTCTTGAACTTTTCGTGACTTGATTCACAAGGGATCCGGCCTTTGGAACCCTATCTTTCCATAACTGACTATTGATTGAGATAGGTGCTGGACTTATTGCCTGGTCAGTAATTTGCTGGGCATTTTAAGACTGAACATATGCTCCTGCATAGCTTCGTCA
>NW_025941793.1:0-566 GCF_000764305.2 Hyalella azteca
CACAGTCACACTAAAATTTTTGCTCCTACAATAATGGATTCTTTTAAATTTTCTAAATTAGTTCTCATTTGGTGTCATCAATTGGGGTGACTTTGGCAACCACAACATGACAACAACAGAAACGAATAGCAGCAAAACAAAATAATAAATATTGGCTAAAGTTCCCTGGTGGCCAAAGTCACCCCAGTCACTTTGGCCAACATTTATTATTTTGTTTTGCTGCCATTTGTTACTGACTTTCTGTTGTAGTGATAGCCAAAGTGACCCCCAGTGGCAAAAGTCACCCCACTTGACAGTAGGGAAACATCTTTGTTTAAAATCATGATCACATTCAGGAATGAACACCATGATTTGTGGTTCAATGGTTCTGCCCAATAATTATTGATATGATTATGATATTACCATATGTCCACTCCATATCCATGATATCCATGGACATGCCATTGTGAGCGCAGGCTGCGCAGCCCGGGCAGCCATCATGAGCCATGGGTAACAAAATTGACTCGTAAACAGGCCCTGGGCCCAACGCCAACCATCAGCATGCAATATCTACACATAGCCTCAGA
>NW_025941794.1:0-1721 GCF_000764305.2 Hyalella azteca
TATATACTTAGAGACAGACTAGCTGAAGCTACTGGGATTTATATAACGATTTTGAGGAGGACAATTTTTTTTAAATTGATCTCAAAATCGGCACAAAAACAACGTCTTTCGCGACAGTATTTACATTTTGGGCCCACGGTGACGTCACAGTCGGAACAACACACGACATCCGCAAAGAGCAGCTGCGCGTGGGTCAACCTTGTATTAATTCAACCATGGTCAAGCTTGTCGCCACTCGTCTGCACTCTGCACCGATAGCGGATCGGACCGCAGCTCATCTTCTCGGGACTCGGAGTCGGATCTTGCACTCGGCCACTTTGGGCCACGAAACTCACGATGGCACTGCCACTTCATCTACGTTAAGTTACAGTGGGCCAGTGGCCATTGGTCATTCATTGATACACAGCTACCATTGAGACTTAGTGAGTCGTCGAGAAACTATTTTTTGGAAATTTCCACACATATCGTGTATAATAAAATGTTGGAGTTCTTTTAAAGTTTTAATCCATGACCATCGATAGGACAGGTCACAGCCGCTCACAGGTAGCTATGGCCCTACGGCCTACTTTTGTAAATAGAAGCAAGCTGAAAGACTTGGTGATGAAAACATCCATTTAATTTTTGCTCCGACAGGAGTGTGTGAGCCCATTCTTTCCTAATTTCTGCATTCAAGTATGAGTGATCACTCATTATTTTTTGTTTTATTTATTTATGTTTGAAATGCATGTTTGTGCTTTCATTGATTAGGAAAGGGCAAACTGAGGCTTACTGAGCCAAGTCAGCCAACTCCAGTGTTAAATTTGGGCTTGGCCTTCTGCTTTTCTTGTGGCATGACCACCCTGATTTGGAGCTTTGGCATTTTACTCAAATAATGTTGATATTTGTTCTGAACCTTTTTGGAAAACTTTGTTTTTTTCTAAGCCAAATTTGTGTTATTAGCCTACTACCTACCTAGTACCTACTAGTCACTGGCAGGCTACTAGGGTAAACGTGGTATATTCTGACACTTTAAGCATGTAGCAAAAAATGAATGGCTAGGGTAAACGCGGTATATTCTGACATTGTGGGTAATTCTGACACCTCTCTAGTTTTTCCTTTATATTAATTAAGCTTTGTCTTAGTTCCACGCATTCGTTGATGGTTGAAATAGTGACGTCATACCTTTGCGAGCCAAACTATTGCCAAAACACTAGGTTGTTCGTTGTTGAGATCCAAAGAGAGACAGTACATGCCAGTGATGCCACCCAGTGAGGTGAGCTCATCAAAAAATGTGTAAAAGTTGGTAGTTGACCTTGCTTTACCAAATAGTAATAAACTGTTTGTGTAGAAAGAATATTATGTTTTGAGACTTTTAAATGCATCTGTGAATATATTAGAAATCCTTTAAGTATACTTGTATTTGCTGATTTCAAGTGGTAAATAAATTAATAGATGATTAAGTTAAGAAACGGATTTAGACACATGAAAACTAATTCCAGCACAACTTGAATTGGACACACACAGCTTGTTCCAAGCTGTGTGCAAAAATTAAAATTTTCATAATTATAAGCTTAATAGCTGTTAATTAAAAGCCTAATTAAGTAGTGTTCAATATTCAATAGTGTTCTGATCATAGTGGCAAACTAGAGCTTTTTTAGAATCAGTTCATTTTTAATTTCCTCATTTACTCAAGATTTAAACCAATTTCTTAAGTATGATAATGCTGGTATCCAGGATACTTT
>NW_025941794.1:2214-114002 GCF_000764305.2 Hyalella azteca
ATGATGTGTTATGTTGTTATACTGTGCTAGGTGATGATGTGTTATGTTGTTATAATATGATGTGTTGTTATACTGTGCTATGTTATGATGTGTTATGTTGTTATAATGTGCCATGTTGTTAATAATATAATGTTGTTATAATGTGCCATGTTGTTAATAATCTAATAAAGTTCATAATAGAACGCACTAGATCGTAATAGAATGCACTAGATCGTATTAGAAGGCACTAGATCGTAATAGAACGCACTAGATCGTAATAGAATGCACTAGATTGCAGTAGAAGGCACTAGATCGCATTAGAAGGCACTAGATCGTAAAAGAACGCACTAGATCGCATTAGAAGGCACTAGATCGTAATAGAACGCACTAGATCGTAATAGAACGCACTAGATCGCATTAGAAGGCACTAGATCGTAATAGAACGCACTAGATTGTAATAGAACGCACTAGATCGCATTAGAAGGCCCTAAATCGCCTTAAAACACATTAGTATGCACTAAAATGCTCAAAACCAGATGAGGACGTACGTCGGGACAAGCCAGATCACCCAGATGCGGACGTATGCCAAGACAAGCCAGATGCGGACGTACGGTACGTCGGGATAAGCCAGATCACCCAGATGCAGACGTATGTCGAGACAAGCCAGATGCGGACGTACACCAGGCGTGTGCGCCAATAACGTTATTTTAGCTCTTTGTACGCCACGTTGAACGCCAGTAGAAGGGCTTGTAGCCTCGTTTACGCCGGATTAATCCGCGGAAAACGTTACCATCCTGGGTATGGGTCACACACAGCGTCGGAATATAGGGATTTGGTAGGTTTGCATTCTAAAGGCTTTTAAATAAATATGGCAACACTTTGTAACGTTTCATCATTGCTGGCACATAGTGCGGTGTTTTGAGAGTCGCATAAAGCAAACAGAACTCGAGTAACGCATGTGGTTATTTTTTATAGTTTTTCATTTCTCAATGCATCCTTAATGTGTCAGAATAAATGGCATTTACCCTATAAAAAATATACCGGACACGCAACTCGAGTTCTGTTAGCTTTATGTCACTCTTAAAACACCGCACTACGCACCAGCAATAATGAAATGTCACAAAAGGTTGCCATATTTATTTAAAAGCCTTTAGAATGCAAACCTACCAAATCCGTATATTCCGACACTGTGTGTGACTAAATTCGGCATTTTGTGAGACTAATTCCGGCGGCGCTTCAAACTCTACTAATTCGTAATGCCAACAGTCTAGTGTTCTAATTCCGATCGCTGTGTGAGCTGTATTTGAATACGACACAGCTTGGAATTAGAATACTATTGAATATTGAACACTACTTAATTAGGCTTTTAATTAACAGCTATTAAGCTTTTAATTAAGAAAATTTACAATTTTGCACACAGCTTGGAACAAGCTGTGTGTGTCTAATTCCAAGCTGTGTGTATCTAATTCCAAGCTGTGTTGGAATTAGTTTTTATGTCTAAAACCATCTCTTAACTTAATCATCTATTAATTTTTTTACCACTTGAAATCAGCAAATACAAGTATACTTAAAGGATTCCTAATATATTCACAGACGTATTTAAAAGTCTTAAACCATAATACCATCAAACGGGGTAAAAAGAGACAGGCGGGGTAAATAGGGACACACATCCCACATTTCGCAGAAATGTTGTAGCAGCTAAACTAATCAAAATATTGCAAAACTAAAAAAAGAGTGTAAACTTCAACATTTTTACTATCTATTATGTATAAAGCTAGTCAAGAAATCAAACATTTACTACCTATCTCTAAAAAATCGGTGAAAAAAGGTGTGAAAAGTCCGATTTTGGAAAAGTACCTCCGCTAAGGTCTGGAGCAAAAAAATATTTGCCGTATTGAAAAATTTTACTTACATAAAATTTGCACCCAGGTGTCGGCTTGAAAATGTAATTGACAGAGTTTGCCTATCTCATTCCCAAAAAAATGGCAGCCATTTCCGCGCGATGGGGTAAAAAGGGACACCCCCCTCAGGGTAATTAGGGACACCCTTAAAAATGCATTTACAGTAGAACCTCAGCAAAGGCTACAGTTAACAAAAAAAATTGATTAACAACAAAGAATTTTGATTACATTTACCTTGCTTGTTGAAAAAAATTCACTTATAGAAAAATTAGTGCATCATCTGTCGTCACAAAATTATACATAGAATGCTATATATAGAATTGTGCACCGAGCATCATAGAATGCAGAGTAATTGACCTAAACTATGATTTATTTCTTCAAAACATATGATGGTTGTCACTAAAACATTATTTTCTGTTTCAGGTATGTTTTTCACAATCTTTTTTGTTATAGTGAAATCACTAGACTCGATTAAAATTGTGCAAAATTACAAACCATCCTGTAAGCTTACAGATACAGAAGAAATGCTACATGGCTGCTGATATGAAGCTTGCAGTGGACAAGGTTCTTGTTAATGCTCAATGGCATGTCCATGAATACAGTAATATCACATTAATAATACGGCAATTGTTGAATATGGTAATATCATATTAATAAAGGAAAAACAAGTAAAAATCACCGAAAATGTCATTTATTTTACATCCACATCATCTACAATGAAAGAGGAGGACTTCAGAGTAGGTACTGTTAGTAATAGATGAGAACACTCTGCATGCTTCAAATGTTTGAAATTGAGTTTTATTTCAAGTGCCCCTTTTTACCCCATTTCAAGATTGATTCAGGAGCCTTTTATATTGCGTCTAGCGCCTTACAAATAGGATATGGATTTTTTTTAAGATGCGATTCGATAGCCCTTGCAAAGAGCTATAAAATGAGCCTAAACTTGTTTCTGAAATGTTTCATTGTAAGAAGTTATTAACAAAAAATGCTCAAAACCATCCCTTTTTACCCCGTTTGAAGGTATTCTTTCTACACAAACAGTTTATCACTATTTGGTAGAGCAAGGTCAACTATCAACTTTGACACGTTTTTTGATGTTCTCACTGGGTGACGCGCACTGTCTCTCTTTGGATCTCAACATTTTCCCACCAGACAGCCCAGACCTAGTGTTTTGGCAATAGTATGGCACGCAAAAGTATGACGTCACTATTTCAACCATCAACGAAACGAATGCATGGAACTTAGAAAAAGCTTAATATAAAGGAAAAAAGTTGAGAAGTATCGAAATTACCCACGATGTCAGAATATACCGCATTTACCCTACCTACTCACTATTGGAACAGTCATTCCCAGCCAAGTGGTCTGAAATTGAAAAAAATTGTCACCATTATGGTCTCTAATTTTCTTCAAATTTTAACTGTAGCACTAGTGAAGTGCTAAACTAAGTTTTCCAAAATATTAGGTCTTGTCACCTCTCATTAGACTGCAACAAATTCCTTGCAGATCAAGATATGGACTTGAACTTTTGAATAAGCTTTATGCTTGTGCTGGATATAAAACAGCCTGATTTTCAGCTTCCCAAACCCTATTGCCATCCTGCAGGATGTCTTCAAATTTGTCAGTGTCAGCAGTCCGCACATATGGTAAAATTTACCAAAGTTCAAAGCCAGTTGCTAAAAAATAGTCAGCTCAAATCTGTTTGTGAATAGGTAGTAGCATCTAAAATAGAAAATCTTCCTCTACAAGACTGAGTTTTTTTTTTTTTTTTTTTGCAGTGCAACCACTCATTTACTCAGGTCAAAATAGGCTATGTTATTTTTTGTAATTTGTATGTGCCAATAATGTGCAATATGCTAATTTTTTCTTTATTTCCAGAAAATTGAATCTCAATAGTCACTTATAATTACTGATATAATTTTATATTTATTTGTAAATTAGTCATTGATTGGTCAATCGCTTATTGTGCAATTTAAATGTGCATTGTTATCAATTTGATTGTGCCACCATATGTGAATATTGTAGCTTAATAAAATGTAATAAGAAGTATTTACCATCTGTTTACCATTCAAGGTGCCAACTTAGTTATATATGCTTAATTGTAATATATAGTATGTTTTATACTATATCAAGCCTTCAGTATAATATAATTAACTTGATTATTTTATTTAAAAATACCCTATATTGAGAAATCGACCACTGAGGCTCTGAATCTTTCAAAGTGGCAAAGCAGAGAGTTTTTTTAATGATGTCAGAAGTTAGCGAAGAAGAAGAATTGGTCCCTTGTTAAATTGGGATACATGCTGCTGCATCAAAGTGCCAAGTTATCTTCTATGCTAATAAGACTGGATTCAAACCTTTTAGTTATTTTGCATAATGTGACCAGAAAATACTTTTGTTTTGCATTCAGAAGCGAAACTTGAGAAAAATTCCATCATTTGCTTCCACCATGAAGCCCTTTTCATAACTGAATATTGATCCTTTCTAATATTGAAGCAAGGCAAAGTTCCAAGCCATGTCAAATCTTACAGACCCATAACTTTGCTGCCATGCATTGGCAAACTTTTGGAAACAATTGTACATAAAAGGATAGAATGCCACAATGAAATCAACCATGCACAGCGGCCCACTCAAACAGGATACCAGTATCAGTATATTATTTTCTTTCTTGTTTATTCTTATAGGAGCACTGAAAACTAGTCCGTAAAGCCCCTTGTCTAAACTGGGTTTAACTGGTACCTAGCAGTTTTACAGCTCTGAAAATTTGAAAATCTCTCTGATAACAGAGAACACACACACAAATACAAATAGTAAAGAAAACAGAAAAAGAAAAAAATAGTAGTAAATAGTAGTAAAGAAAAAAATAGTAAAGAATTTTTTTTATAATAAAATAATAAGGAAGAAAGTGATGAATGAAATAAATAATAGGAGTAAATAATTAAAGAAATGCGGTAAAAAAATTATATAAATAAAGTGCAGTGATGTATAACATGTATACATTACAGCACAAAATGTCTACAAAATTCAAGATATTGTCCACAAAAGGCAAGCCTCCACCATACTCCAATGGGTGTGAGGACACTCTGGGGTAAAAGGAAATGAGGTTGCAGACCAGGCAGCTAATATTGGTCATCAAAATCTCTTTTCTGCTGTGAGCATCTTGAGTGAAGAGGAGACACTCAATATTGTAAGCAAGAAGTTTTGCAAGCACTGGACGATGACTTGAAAGGCAACTGTCACTCACACTCAGAAGGGTATGTTTATGAGTGACCTCTTGACATTGACAACCCAGGTTGTGCTTTAGCTCTGCTTAAAGTCCTGCGGGTTTGAGTGTACAGCCACAAGACCCAGAATTGGGCAGGCCGGCATCAAGTCTTATCTATATAGATTCAAAATGAGCAACACTGATCAATGTACCCACTGGATGCACTAGCGCATTTTCTTTTGGATTGTCAATGTCCTATGTTTTAGATTGTCAACCTATAAAATATTTATTACTCTGGAAGCAGCAGATTTCATTCATAAGCAGGAAAATTGATAAGTTCTAAATTGATAAGTTCTAAAATATTAGCCAAAAATGAATAACAATTTTAGTTACAGAATTTTAGATCCAATATAATATGAACACTTGTTTATTTATTTCCTGTTCTCAATTCCACAATGAAACACATATTATTCATAAATTCTAAGGATATTATTTGTTGCATTGTGATAACAGGACAAAACTTACCAGAATAACTTGGGAAAGTCAGGGTTAGGGGCCTTAGTGCCTAACTCAAGGCCAGATTAACGTAGAAATATTTAGGCAATGTTTTTCCTCTTATTTGTTCATAAGTTTGTGTTTGAAAAAATTTAAGAGCTTGAAGTGGCTGAGTAATTTAAAATCACCAAGATTGGAGCACTTTGTTTGCAAACTTTGAAGGGCTTGAGGTAGCTGAGTCCCTGACTAAACTGGAAAATCAGGCAGAAGTATCATTTTTGTATTTATGTATCTTATATTCTTCTGTTATGACAACCAGCAATTTTCCTTGCCATAGAATGTTTTTGTAGATACAAATTTTTAAATATATAAATAATTTCACACATTGTGTTATTAAAATGATTCAATTAATTTTGTTGCTTTGATTTTAACAATACACTAGAATTTATTTATATATTGTTAACATACGTATAATATAGTTAAATAAGATACATTTAAAAAGATTTCTATACAAATTCATGGCAATCAATGTGTTGAGCTACCAGAAATTCTTGCAATTATTTGCTAATTTTCTGCTGACTTAATTTTCAGACATGTGTTATGTATGATAAGTATTGAAATATATATAGTAGGGAGTGCTATGAATGATGGAAGGCTTCTTGGACACTTTGGAGGATTGGCTGCTGGACTGTGGGGAGGCTTATCCATCTGGCAATGACACTGCAGGCACTGTTGTGCACTTGCAGGTAAGTGTACATATTCATGTCATATCCTTTCATGCATTGATCATGCTCTTCTAGTTATTGAGACTTCCAAGAATAGATTTCATCTGTTTTGATACAGGTAGGAATTTTCCTTCGATTGTCAAAATGGTGAATATCATGATGTATTATAAATAAAATCCTACTATTGTGAAATAACCAAATCTGTTTCCTAGTGCTGCATTTGTACAAGACTGGGAATTATATATAATTCTAAATTCTGTATAATTATCTCTCAAAATATTTACTTATCAATCAATCAAGTCAGCTGACATAATTTTGCCTTTTGCAAGTTTCATGAATTGAAAATTATGGTGAAAATATTATATAGATATGGATGAAAATAAATAGTATGTTATAATATTTATTGTTGACAGGCTCCTTCAGTGCTGCCCTCATTGGCGGAGACAGGCGGTCTGACTGAGCAGCAGGCACAGCAGCTGCTGGCCGTGTGTGACACTCAGTGCGAGAAGCTCCTCACTGCCATCTTTGCTCTACTGGAAGAAAGGAACAAGTACATACCTATAGGATATGTTGTTCAACTTATTTATTGCATATGCTCTGCCAAGAGATATAGGTAGGTGTATCTTTCAGACATATGCTCACTATGGTCACTTAAGACAAATAAATGTATTTTAATTTATCTTGGAATTTTTGCAATACAGGGTTTCTTCCAGTATGGGAAGTGAAGACAGTTTTGTGGAACTTTTTGTGACACTGTGAATGACAAAAAACTGTCACTGGCAAATCTTATGGCTTTTGATTATTCACCTGTAAGATTTTAAATGTATCACTGTCTGGATCACTTCTATGTACAAAGTAGCACGCATTGGGTGATCACGCTATTTACTTTGCGTTAGGACCTTTGAGCTGTGCCACATCGGCTGGTCGTGACCAGTGGTAGCATCGTGAGCACGATGATCATGATCATCGTCAATCCTAAGCAGTAGCTAGTGGATTGCCCACTGTCAACCCGAATGATCTAGTTCAGAGGGCTGTACCTGAGCAGTACAGTTGCAGCATAGTCTGCTAGTTCAGTGGGCTGTCTGCACCTGAGCAGTACAGTTGCAGCATAGTCTGCTAGTTCAGAGGGCTGTCTGCACCCGAGCAGTACGGTTACAGCATAGTCTGCTAGTTCAGAGAGCTGTCTGTACCTGAGCAAAAAAAATTATTAAATGACATTATCAATTGATTAAATTAAGTGAATGATATTAATTTGTCGTGTGTGTGTGAGGTACTGCGAGCTGCTGGACCAGGTGCTGCGGCAACTGTTCCTGCTCTCCCGCTGCCACCTCAGCAAACTCAGGCTCTTTGCGTTGCAGTTCTCGCCCTCTCTTATATACATAGATCTTCTTTCACTCTCAACTGGCGATGCAAAAGTGAGTGAAATTTTTCTTTTTACTACTTACTACTAAAAATTACTAGCAGATGCAATGATTAGCACATTCTAATGATGGAAGTAGAAGTTGATATTTATTTTGTATTTGATAAGTACCGTATACAACAGACTTGGCATTGCTTTATGGTAGCTTGGTTCAGGCTCATAATTCTCAAAGTTGCATTTACTGTCTGCAAATTGTCATGTCTTTATCGGCAATATTTTACTACAAGCTAATCTATAATTCTGAACAAAATTTTTTGTTTTAAGAAAGTTTTATTGGGCAATGGTTCTTCAATATGGCAAGATGTATACATGTATCAGCTTTAATTGTGATAGTCCTAAATATTGTGATAATGTACATTATTGGTGGTCCTCATATCTTGTGCGGACGAATAATATTCAATATTGAAAGGATATCAGATCATTTCACTTCTCTTTGCAGTTGTACTAAATGTTTTTTGCATAGCAAAGCCTCTTATTTCTGACTAACATCGTAGCTTGAAATCTTCCCTATGTTCTACAGTTCTATGCTAATTATTTATCACTAGATCAACCTATTAAACTTAATCAAGTTTATCATCTTGACAATGTTTATTGAAGAAACTCTATTCTTTCCATATATCTGTAAGAAATATTTAAAATATTGACAATTTTGATTAAAGAAACACGATATATTTGGTGCTTGAAAGATGGTGTCGAGCGTGGAGCTGGTGCTGCTGGCGCTCTACAACTGCGAGGTGCTCAACGAGCTCGGCCAGTTCAGGCTACCTCACTCCAGACTGCCTACACTCGCACGCCACAGCATTTACCATGACGTGCGTACAACAGCAGTGATGTCTTGTTACGCAGCATTTACCATGACGTGCGTACAGCAGCAGTGATGTGTCTTGTTACGCAGCATTTACCATGACTTGCGTACAGCATCAGTGATGTGTCTTGTTACGCAGCATTTACCATGACTTGCGTACAGACTTACCAGTTTCATATGAGCTTACAAATGAGCGTTGTATCCATACGGATCGTAAGTTATATTCAGGGGCAACTATTCTATAAGAATTTCCAGCTTCATTTAGAGCCACTCATTATTTTCATTTGAAGAAAATTTACCACCATTTTCACTTCATTTAGGCCTTTCTAACAGATTATTTGGGGCCATAGCATAAGTGCTATGTTTGAGATGCACAAAACTTATGATGTCATAGCTTGTAGGTATTCATTTGTCATCTCATATTTATTTTCTACATCTGGCTCTTACTTTGTTGAGGAATGTTCCAACAAAACTTTCTCCATTCCACCACCATATATACCAAGCGGAAGCAATAACCGCAGAACTCGTACGAAAAATACATATGTACCTTAGGCGTCAGGTACATAAAACAGGTGTCTCAACGCCTCGTCTCCTGCATGCCTAGTACTCGTCCAATGCACTCAAGTGAAGAACTAACATCAATAGTTGGAAATTCATGCTAGTGTAATCATTTAACAACGTCACGTTTTAGGTAAAGGGGCAAATAGACTTTATAAAATTACATTTTTTTTGCCGTTCACAAACGAATCATCATTCAACCTAAAGTGAAAAACTTAGTTCATCGTCTCACAACTTGTAGACTCATTCGGTCCCTCAGCATTCTGAGCTATCCCATTATAAGTATCAAAACACAATATTATATAACTTATTATGAATAAAATCAACCCACAGCCTCAGTGGGTTAGCCAGAAACACAGCCATAGTTGATCTTCTGAATATTACGTGCACAACCTAGTAACTATTTAATATATAATTTAATGAAAACACAGGCTAATATTATGGCGTGTTTGGTGAGACATCTAATATAACACGTAATATCCATCCTCTCGCAGCCGGCATCGCTGGGCCCCGCGTCATTCAGCGCGGACTCGCTAGTTCGGTACGAGCGCTCAGAGGAACGTCTGCCGCCCCTGCCACCTGCCACCCTGCCTCTGCCTGGCGTTGCTCCTCCGCCTGCACACTCCGTTGCCATCAGAGGTCTGATCCCCCTACTACTCCCTACTAGTACTACTACTCCCTGGGGACTTGTATTAACATTCGTATTATCTTTTTCACTCTACTCATTTGTATTATCTTTTTAGCGCATTTTCTCATTTGTAGAAAAAATGCACTATTGTGCTCGCCATGTCCGTTTGTCCGTCCGTGACCACGTTTTCGTCGACGAGAAAATGTGCTCTCTGTCACTCACTGCAGTGAGTACTGAGTTATATTTTTTATGCTGATCCGCTATAATGTTCCGCGATTTAGTCGCGTATGAATGACTTAATGTTTGCCGTAATCGCAGAAGGCAGCATGAGCAGCAACAGCAATAGCAGCGGTGGTGGGGCCAACAGCAGCATCAACAGGAAGAACAGCACTGTTAACAACAGCAGCAGTCAGCACCTGTCTAGCATGACAGCAGCTACCCGTCCCGTCGTCCTGTCTTCTGTCATGGCTGCCTTCAACGCCACCGTCTCCTGTCTGCACCGAACTGCGCTTCTGCAACTCTGCAGATACACATCCAGGTGTGCTGCAGGTACAGGCGTGTTGCTGCAGGTACAGGCGTGTTGCTGCTGGTACAGGCGTGTTGCTGCAGGTACAGGCGTGTTGCTGCAGGTACAGGCGTGTTGCTGCAGGTACAGGCGTGTTGCTGCAGGTACAGGCGTGTTGCGCTGTCATGTTACGTCTGGCTGTTGCGCATGCCGCTGTTGATGTTGTTGGTTCTAGTCTCGTTTAGGCGTAAGCACGCCTCCCCTAACCTGCGTGCCCTTGCGCAGGCTGGTGACGCACGGCCTGCCGCGCTCAGGCGCCCACCAGCAGAGGTCGTCCTGGTCGGAGGGCGCCAGCAACACGGGCGCCGTCCCTGCGCTGCCCACACCTCGCCTCGCTGCCTCCCCTGACCTCCTCCTGCAGCTCGTGCTCGCTGCCTACGCTGCTGTGTCAGTACACTAATGTTCCTGTAATTAATGCTCCTCCAAATATCTCATTGCCAGTGCCGTGTTCAGTACACTACTGCCTCTCTAACTAACGTACCTCTAACTGTTAATTTCAATAATAGTTCACGTCTTCGTTGCTGTGTTGTTTACGAATCATTTATGTACAAAGATTGTATCATTGTGACTATCAAGTGGGGCTCATCGTTGAATATTAGTCGAACAAAGTTTATTTATTACACCTTCCTTCCCATTTGTTGAGCGCTGTGTGCATTTCATCAATATTGTCCTGGAATCACATTAATTTTCTCTCTATTTTTACATCCGTTGAGGCGCCCTAATAGATTGTCATAACGTCTTAATTTAACTCTCCCTTAATATTGAGTGCAAGAAACGAACTTGCAATTGGCATTAAAACACATGGTGTAAAGTAAGAAGCCATCGAGCTGATGCCGTTGAGGTGTTGGTTTGCCTCACCAACGACTGACGTGAGCTTCTCGCTACAATTGTGTGTATGGTTTGTTGTGTGAAGTGATGTGTTCTGTCAATGGCCATTATTATAGCCTCATGTTGATTTACGTTGCGTTTTAACTTTCAATATTAGCAATTTCTTCCTTTCTCTGTACGTAGTATTTGTTGAGTATATCATAAGTTTGTATTTAGTCTATTTACACTACATTCTCTTGGTGTGTATTTGCACAGTATTTCTCCTTTTTCGTATTTGGACAGTATTTATATTTTTTTCGCATTTGCACAGTATCTCTCTTTTTTCATATTAGACAATATTTCTCTTTTTCGTATTTCCGCTGTATCGTTTTTATAGAATTTCCACAATATTTTTCGTATTTGCACAGTATCCCCGTGGTTTGTAATTACAAAGTTTTGAATTGGTTCGTATTTGCCTAGTATCCCATTGATCAGTTTTAAAATGGCTGCAAATTGCTTATACTGAGGATGTAATAAATTATAATTTTTCCGTTCACACTTTATTATCTATCACTTCATGCCTGCTCCTTTGATTGCATCTTGATTTTACGTAAAACTCCTTTCACAATTGATTCATTGTACACAATATATTGGTTTATTGCTGTCACGAACTCCTTCTCTGGATGCACTTCATGTCGGCACGATGTTTTGTCCTCTTCAAACTGCCATCGCAATGCCATCATCCGCGCAATGTTGCCAACATGTGCACGCAATCGATAAATTCTTAAGTGCGCGTGCTATATTGGGGTAGGTCATCTACCCTATGAAATTGTCTATTTAATTGTTGCTAATGGCTGTCTGATCCGGTAATGTCTGTCTGGTCCGGTAATGTCTGTCTGGTCCGGTAATGGCTGTCTGGTCCGGTAATGGCTGTCTGGTCCGGTAATGGCTGTCTGGTCCGGTAATGGCTGTCTGGTCCGGTAATGGCTGTGTTACCGGTAATGGCTGTCTGGTCCGGTAATGGCTGTCTGGTCCGGTAATGGCTGTTTGGCCGAGCGCAGCGACCATCATGAGGCTCAAAATAATTTTTCAGACACTAGAAAAACCGTTTAAAAGAAAAAGTATTTTAGCGAAATCGGTCAAGTGGTTTGGAAGGTAAAAATCATACTGGCGGAAGTAAACTAGCTGTCTTAAACTATTATTGATGACTGATACGATAGTTTCAGGTTAGGTTAGGTTGCTCCATTGTCTTGAAGTGTGATAAGTTTGAAGGGTGTTCCTGTTTGACGAAGGTAAGGGTATTCAGGCTGGTTGCTTGTGCTGCTTCTCAAGCGAGTTACAAATTCCACACCCAGAAATGTATGGATATCTTCGTTTATCGTGCGCGAGGTTTGATAAATCTTCTGATGCTTTTCACTGCCGATTTCACTCCTGCCAAAGCTATTTGCGTTTATGCTCTGTTTGTTCAACATATATAAATTGTGTTTGTTCAACAAATACAAACTGGACTGCAATTTTTTTCTGCTCGTTTCTTTAATTTTAGTGATCTGCTAAAAAATTATTCAGAATTTTCCGTTCCGAGTATGGATTGTAAGCCGTTTTTTGTGCCTTCTATATTCTTATAATCTTTGAACGCTCTTGTAAGACACGCTGTACATTGTTTGAGTGGAGAAAGACTCGTAGCTTGTGAGGTAACTAAAGTATTTGGGGCTCGTGGCGTTAACGTTCATTTCGTGTCTCCTTTGCATTCCGCTCTCATGGCTACACACACGCCTTACATTTTGCCTGCTTCTTTACTGCTGCCTCTCTTGATGCTGGTACTGCCACCACTGCTGGTACTGCTGGTACTGCCACCACTGCTGGTCCTACTGCTGGTACTGCCACCACTGCTGGTACTGCCACCACTGCTGGTACTGCCACCACTGCTGCTACTGCTGGTACTGCCACCACTGCTACTACTGCTGGTTCATGGCTGGTGGTTACCCTGACGCCCCCTGTGTTCGGCTGTCCTCACGCCGTCGTTGCGCAACCCTCGCGCTGGGGCTGCCAGCCACAAGTTGGGCGAGAGCGAAGTTCCCGACGAAGATAGTTCTCCTAGCAACGGTACTGTACCTAACCCTACAGCTAAGAAGAAGAGCAACAGTTTGCCTTCTCTGCATCACCACCATCATCATCATCACCGTCATCACAAACGCTCCAGGTAATGTACAGAAAGCTTAAGCAACGTGTCTCTTTGTTGCTTATTTATGGCTAAGCTCTTCTCTGCAAGATGGCTTATTAGCGACCACTGGACGTTGTTTTCAACGTCACTAGCGTCGTTTTTATGTCAATCATGACGCAGCGTCTTGGCGTGGCCTTGGTCATGAAAAAAGGCAATCGTTGAAGTAGGTAAGTAATACGTTTTAAATTATCTAAGAAATTATTAATATATAACATAAATAAATAGACTTTTATTATATACAATGTTAGCTGTTAGCTAACTTGAATCTTTTAGTTTTACTATAGAAAAGAATCTGGGTATTATTTTGCTCACATAATAAATAATGTAATTGTATTGTTAAAGTGCCTAGTACTTGCTATAGTGATGAGTGTGGAATTATAAAGCGTTCGTAGTGGTGGTAGTCTGCATTATGGTGATGAGGAAAAGGAGATGACTTAGCAGTGGGCTCGTAATTCGTAATATGTATATGATATATCTCTGTTACGTTGATAATTAATAAGTGTTGTGAAGTTTCTAATGTGAAACATTATTACGGTTCGTTGCGGTTCTCGTGAATTGCTGCATGTGAAATAATGGCATGCGAGCGCTGTTGATGCCACGCATCATCTTGCTCCTTGCTAGGGTTAATTTGCTGATTAAAAACTCCTGTATTGTGTACATATTATTTTTTGCAACTTTCCGTGTTTGTCTCACCGGGTACTGAGTTTTTCTAACATACTATGGTTATTATTTGGAATTTTGAATGTCTTGTGCAAAACCGAGGAGTTTGATTTCATGGTCGTTATTTTGGAAGAGAGAATTACCTAAATATGCAATATTGTAATAATATCTTATGAACTATCAACAGTATTAGATTTATACGTGTTAATACTCAACTTAACCACAATACAATTACTAGCCACATTGTTTCGCGACCTGTCTGGAAGAAATGAGGATAATGACGTATAAGGAGTTTTGTTTAATGTGTTTCATTTTAGTCCGCGCAGGAGCGTAGTTAATTTAAAGACTTTTTGGTTGCCGATACCCTGACTTACTTCCTGCTATGTATTATAATTCTTGAGTGACTTCTTAGTATCTCTCAGTTTGCTTTTTGTAAATTACCTATTCTGCAATCTCGTTATCTTTCTATACATAATGCTGTGTGCATGGGAGTCATGGGTGGCGTTGATACTTTTGCTTTGAATTATTTGGGTTGAGTAGCGCTCGGAAAATCGATCATATTACTTTGCCATCATTTCAATGGAACGACGAAATAAAATGTTCTGTTATACTTTTATATCTCTCAGGAATATGCGAATAATCCGGGTACTTTTTAAATAACCACATTACGAATGAACTTTAGTTATTATTATAATGTGTTGTAGGTCATCGGGTGGGAGCGAATGCGTGTGCGTGGCGATACAAGCGATCGAAGACATTCAGCTGCGCTGTGAGTGCGACCTGCTGCCTGACATGCTGCACCTCTGTTATGCTGTCACGCACAGCCTCAAGCATGACAACATCATCAATGGTGAGTGTGCTCATCACACTTGTGAGACGCACTCTATGTACGGGTCACCACATGTGTGTCACGGGTCGCTTTACACATCACACTCACCACCCATCACACTCACCCCACACATCACACTCACCCCACACATCGCACTCACCACTCGTTACCCTCACCCTTATGACCTTATGACCTTATGATGAGTTCGGGACTTCCTAGTTCCCGGTCACGCTGATGCGATACAAAAAGTAACCCCACACACCTCACTCGCACCACACTCACCTCTCATCACACTCACCCCACACATCACACTCACCCCACACATCACACATGACACTCCCCAAGTTCGTACGTACTCGTGCAGGTGAAGGCAGCGACGCGTCGCCCCTGGTGTACGTGCCCCCGCCGCCCTCCACGCCCCTCGCCAAGACCTGCATCACCAACGCCTCCTTCAGGACCAAGAAGCTCCCAGGTACTGTCATGGTTTGGACCTTATGGTCTCCTAGTTCTGCTAGGCGTGGCTAGGATCTTATGGTCTCCTAGTTGTGCTGTCATGGCTAGGACCTTATGGTCTCCTAGTTCTGCTGTCATGGCTAGGATCTTATGGTCTCCTAGTTGTGCTGTCATGGCTAGGATCTTATGGTCTCCTAGTTCTGCTAGGCGTGGCTAGGATCTTATGGTCTCCTAGTTGTGCTGTCATGGCTAGGATCTTATGGTCTCCTAGTTCTGCTAGGCGTGGCTAGGATCTTATGGTCTCCTAGTTGTGCTAGGCGTGGCTAGGATCTTATGACGCACTTCTGCTAGTTGTCGCGGTTGAGAGCGTTCAGGGATTTATCCATTCGTGCCGTATTGTTTTAATTTCATTGCATTAATTCTTTGTTGTGGTTGCTGGAAGATCGCAGAGAAGCGGGTTTTGAAGAATGTCGACTCATTATATTTCTTTAGACTCTGTAAGGTCGGAAATCTTGTGAGCTTTGAATTTCTTCCGGCAAATTTGAGTTATTTTTGTTTCTAACGCGGGTAATAAAGCAGTTAACTTGAGTGGCCTCCCTCTTACCTGCTTGGTATTTGTAAGCATTGAAAGTATTTGTAGTTGAGCGCCGCAAGTAGCGTTGTTCAGGCATCGGTTAGTGTGATCCCTCGCGGCGCGACTGCCGAGCTCGTGTCTGCTGTAATTTGCTTCCGTAGCTCCAGGAGGGATGGACATTACTCGCTTGAATCTACCTCATCTGCCTAATGTTCGAATTCTGCAATTTTCCAAATGCTACTCAGCCTAAATGTACTAAATAAATGACCGTTAGGTTATGCTTTGTTATGAATAAAATGCCCGTTATCTAGACTACATTAAATTCGAAGGGACTTAAGTGATATAAGGAATTTTATAGGGCCAACAACCACTCGGAGACCGGAAAAACGCCTATTTAAAATCTATCTGCATGTGATTTTGTTCCAAAGCAAAGAATCTTTACTTGGTCTGTTTAGTGGATGGTTCGAGAGTCACTGCTTTGGTTCAACTTAAGCTGGTACCGTTATTATCACCATGTTTTTTATCATAGGTATCTGACTTCTTTAAGTTAAATGTGGAGCTCTTAAGTTTTAAGAACGCTGGTCCACTCCTGCCTCAATTTGAGCAAGCTTTGCCAACCAGTAAGACTTGTTCCATTAGTTAGTGAAGAGTTTTACGTGTGATAAGTTCTTGTGCTCGATGACGGGTTTTTCGTTGAACCTTTGCTCTCGCTTGCTGTCAGACGTTTATTGTGCTGTACCTGTACAGTTGTCTATAGTGTACTGTTCGCTAGCTGAACACAACTGTTCTTGACGCTTCTATGTTCCTATGAGATCTCCCTTATGAGTTCAGGTTCAGAACAATGGAATTGAGAAAAATCAATTCATTTATTAAAATTCCTGAAAAAATGCGCCATTGCATCGAATGCAAACGATGCATTTCATAATGTTTCTTTGTCTATGTCGTATTACCTTAAGAATATTTGCACGCGTATACATATATAATACTGTGTTTTTGTTTAACAGTGATCAAATTAATGGCTATTCTTCCTGTTTCTCTTTACTTGATGGTTTTCCATTGGGATTTTTCTTAGAATGTTGTACTCCTATAATCACGCGATTCATTTTAATGGTATTTTTGACGTAGAATGCAAATTAGTTAGGCCATGCAGTGCCCGAATTTCCTTAAAATCAGAAATTTGGAAAGAATGCCTAATTTTGTACTAGCTCACTCATAGTTCAGACTATTATAGTTCCTGTATACTATTATCAGTAATAGTGGCAGCAGTTAAGGTGTAGCGTGTTGTTGTTGTAATTATTGTACAGTGCTTGTGTGGCTTTTGTATGCAGTTCTCTTTAAAGATGAAAGTTCCATGTATTAGATAGTTTCAATGTCGTGGTCTCGTCTATAGTGTGTGTTGTCTATGCTTGCACTTGGTGTGTTGCAAAAACATTATAGATTGCCTGTTTCATTACAAGTGAGTAGGTTTAGCAAGCAAGCTTTGTTCATCCTCTAACCCAAATCCTGATTCTTTTTCTCTCTGCATGCCGCTGCTGCCATCTCTGCTCCATTGATGACCGTTACTCTCATGGACGTTGGATGAGCGATCTCCATGGTGCTCCTCTATCTCTCTCTCTTTTTGTAATATATTATTTCACTCTCGACCTATTCTTCTATGATCATACTCTATGCTAATGCTTCTGTAACGAATCTCATGTGTCCGCTAAACCAAATGTTTCAACGCACGGGAATAATTTCTTTGCCATCAATTCCTTGGTAATCAATGTATCACTTTACTTCTGCGTACACATATTGGTTCATTAATTCCATCTTTATCACTATGAAAGCGTGCGGTCAATCTTTAATAATAATGATCTAAACTAAACGTAATGTTAACAAAATTGTTCAAATCTTCCATTTAAGCTATCAACATGAATACCCTTGTTGAAATGTATGTCTCTGTGGAAATACACAGACGACTTACTATCTGTGAGCGAGCAGACGTCCTATAATCCCTTCACTCCGGAGCACTACATGCAGGCAGAGGAGCTCAGCTGCACCGACCCTCGTGTCAAAGTCGTCGCTGCCAAGAAGCTCGGCGTGTCCGCGATGTCCTCGGACGCCAAGAAATACATGCGCGGTATCAGGTTTGCCATGGGACAGGAACGGGCCCATGGCCCTGTACACAATCCTGATGCAAGGACGGGTCCTAGCAGTGCTGTGGCACGCGTATCCTTCCGATCCCCTCTTCTGAGGAAGCTGCATGTCACCAAAAATAAACTCGGTGAGAAGAATGCTGAAGTTGCTGAGCCTGAGAGGCAATACGAGCACGCGAGAAATCTCCTGGCAGATGTCAGGAGCATCGCACCAACATTAGATAGTGACCAAGCGAACGAAGTGTGCTCTTCTCTAGTCATCCAAAATATTAAACAAGATTATATTACTTCCGCATCTGCCCCCAACAGCTCCCGATCTACCCCTCAAATGGGTTTAAGTTCTCTCAAAAAGAAACTCAGTCTGGTGCCGGGCTATAAAATATCCGCTGATAATACGACAGCAAATTGTGATGTATCACTTGACGATGCTGCTGTGGCAATGGTTCACCGCTTACCTGAACAGAAATTCGATGGCGTGGAATTGTGTTATCAAGACAACATTAACACTACAGCAGAAGGTTGGAACGCTACTGAAGATAAGTCTCATGTAAACTTCTCTTACTTCACGAAACAAAAACGGGTGCCAGAAAATCCCTCTGGTGTTGGTGTGCACTCAATGAGCTCCCCGAGTGCCCGTTTCTATATAGAAGTTAACCCCACAAATCTCGCTGAGCCTAATATGACCTACGATAACAGTAAGAGCCCTAATCAGGGAGGAATTGATCAAGGTGAAAAGGGTACTCTTCTTAAGAATTTCAGACCCTTCACCGCGATCCGACACAAGTCTCAGCGAGATAAACTTAAAGACTCCAATACGACAACCAGTGAAAGTTTATCGAGTCCTTCCTCCCCTGGCATCCTCAGAAATTTGTCTGCCAAGTTGCATTCATCGCCAAAGAAAAACTCGTATATTAAGCGAGCTTCCTTAAACCTGCCCATTGATGTAAGTCATGTTGCGATGAATGAGTTTGGTGATTTTTACGATGACTATTCAGAATATCCCATTACATTAATACAGGATGATATTCAGCAAAATATCCTCAAGCTTCACCGAAACTCTGTCGATGAACCCATGATATGCAAACCTCAGGGCGATGGAAGTGCTACCGCGGCCGTCGCGGCATCAGCAGCGGCAGCAGGGGTTGCTGTAGGTTTGGGTTCGAAAGAAGACGTGAGTTTGAGCTTGAGAATGGCTCAGCTTGCCGGCGTCAGCGCTGCTGCGAGCGAAATGATAAAGTTTCGAAGCCGTGCCAAAAGTGGGCCGGCGTCAGAGTCGTGGTATGCGGCCTCAGCCCCTGCGAGTCCCAGCAAGACAAGAGCTGCCGCTGCGGGGAACAGAATCGAGCGACCGCGCAGCGCTGTGTTCGGTGACGCTAGATCACCGCACATACAAACGTGGCACGTCTAATGCGGTGAATTGTCAGACATTCATAGTAGTGTTCAGACGTGGCATGTCTAATGCGGCGCATTGTCAGACATTATAGTAGTGTTCAGACGTGGCACGTCTAATGCGGCGCATTGTCAGACATTATAGTAGTGTTCAGACGTGGCACGTCTAATGCGGCGCATTGTCAGACATTATAGTAGTGTTCAGACGTGGCATGTCTAATGCGGCGCATTGTCAGACATTATAGTAGTGTTCAGACGTGGCATGTCTAATGCGGCGCATTGTCAGACATTATAGTAGTGTTCAGACGTGGCATGTCTAATGCGGTGCATTGTCAGACATTATAGTAGTGTTCAGACGTGGTAAGTCTAATGTTGGCACATTTCCGGACATTCGCCGGAAATATTTGCACGATACACGTTTATTTTATATATATATATAGATCTGAGTTATATATCCCTGGTCATTTATTGTCTGCATTCAGACGATGAATGTTTGAAAACCTGTATCGCATTTCAGGAAATTCACCATACAGATATTGAATGTTAAAGCATGTTTACCTTCAAGCGCCACCCCGCGTCATCTTCGTATATCACGAGATTATGTGTGGGATTTCCCATGCCCAGAAATTTGTAGAAAATAGTTCATAAGTTTCAATTACGAGTACTATCTGTGTGTCTTTTTTTCATGAAAATTTGTATTTTTGGGACACTTTATGTTCTGCCATTTAACACGTTGACTCCGATTGCTTCATCTTGTACTATTATATCATTTTTTGTACTTTTTTTAAGTAGGGTTGCCAGACGGTCATTTTTTCCGGACAAATTCCGTGATTTAGTTTTTCTCAATTGCGTTGGCCGGCTAAAATTTATGATAGGGGTAATTCCCAATTAAATTTAAAATACTGCAAAAAGAAAATGAATGGAATTTTTATAGTGGAACCTACAAATAAACTAGTATATTTTGAGTTATCGGCCTTTTATGGCCTTTTTTGTTCTCGGATTTGGCCAATTTTAAGCAACCTGAATTATGTACCACTACGTCCTGGAGAAATACATTTCGTGGTACGCATATGTACCAATACGTAGTCAACGTGTTAAGAATGACCACATACACCCGATCTCTACCCTAGGCTACCTATTTTCCACGTTCTCAAGTTGGCCGTTCATCGTCCTCGAACGTCCCTATGTTTCTGAACCGCGAGTTACACGAAGCTTATTTGCTAACAATAAAACTTCTCACCGTTGCGCTCCCACTAATCAGATTGAACCAATTATCTGAAATGAATTCCGATTTTCTGAAGCGATGTAACTCCTAAACGCTGTTACCACAACTCAATAATAGATGCTTAGCAATCGTGTTAAGCTAAGTTGTTGGCTGAAAAAATCAATAATCTCAAAGAACTAAAATACATTTTTTTATCTATAGGCCTAGAGTATAACAGGTTCATGATGAAGACCACAACTACTCGAACTGTCTGTGGGAATGCTATTGTATTGATTGATCGGTGTTATACTGGTGTAAGTCAGAGGTAGAATATCAGTCACGACGATCGTCCTGTCAAATATTTACTACATTCAGCGCAATAAAACTTTTTGAAATTTGTTATTGACTCTGGTTTGAATAGAGTCGCTTTTGATGTATTGTGTTGACGAACCAGCTATACTATATTAATTATTTGTATAGCAGTTCGTATTAGAAGCTAATTACAAGAATCTTTTTTATTTATATGATGTTAATGGAGTTCTAAACGGTGTAGTTGTGAATAGTAGTCGATGGTTTGCTAACGTATAAGACTTAATGAAGTACTCGTGTATATTACTCAATGGAGTAACTGAGTTCTTATGCATAATAGTCGACGGAGTGTTTCTTGAATGAAATTGAAGCTCCGGTCAGCTGCAGTAATGATGGAATCTGAAGAGGAGATACGTAGAAGAACAATTGTAAATCTAGAGCAAATTCATACAGTGAATGAACATTTGCTGTATATACATTTGCTGTTTATATAGATCAGGCAGTTCCGAAGTGCTGGCTAAATGACTTCATTTATTGTGGATAGGGCCTCCATAGATCCGTACCAACCCATCACAAATATTCTCTTGTTTGATACAAGCGTGAGCCAAGAGCTCCTAAGCAAGCTTAAGAGCTTGTTCGTCTAATCTCTTTTTAATGATTTCGTGCGAGATTATATATGGTTTTGTAGTATTGCTTGAGTATTTAATGCTAAGAAATGAATAGTTGGATTCCCCCGTTGTGCATGTTTCTGCAAATTGTAGAGCGAATTCCAGAATTCAATGTACAATTAATTGTTTCCTTAGTCTTGGCAAATGAGGATGTAAGATAAGCGCGTTATACTTATCTCTTGCCCTCACGTGCTTGCTAACTGAGGGAAAGCTCTCCGTCCGCTTTTTAACTTGTGTACCGTGTCGGCGCTTACAGTATGCAAGTCCAGCTCACTTCATCAACGGCCAAGAATTTGAGTGCCACTAGCAATAATAAAGTTAACTTTTCTGTGTTTTATCGCTGGTTACGCCTACTAGTGTTCCTTGTCAGCCAAACCTGACATAGTGTATTATTTGGACCCTGCCTTACATTTTTAAAATTATGATTTGCGGAGCTTTACTGTCTATTAAAAAAAATAGGACACAAGCCATAGCTATCAGTATGGTTCCTCGACAATTGCAGTACTAGAAATGTCTTTGAATCTCAGCAGGTAAACTATTTTAATATTTTTCATTGACTTGATCCGTAGTTAAGCAATCCTCAATAAAGAGTCGCTTACTATTATATCAGGCCAACAGCCACACGTCTGACCGCCTCGAGTTGCCGCAATTGTATAGAAGAACTTGTAAAATCTCAGGGATTTGAGTTACTGACTGTTTACGCTGTTGTGTAGTCCGTTTATATGTATCCTGACGTTAAAAATGTTAATTAATGGTCAAAATTTTGGAGTTTTTAAATGTTAACGGAATGTTATCGTTCTCGTACGCGTGGCTTGTTCCTTAACTCAATTGTTATGTTGCTGCATTAAGCGCTAATGCCAGTTTACAGAGCGAATTCGCTATATAGACTCTGACAAATTTTTTTTTGTACTCAAAAATGTGTTTAGTTTCGTTGCATTTACTTACGTTGAACCTCGGTTATTGTGTTTTAGTATGGTTTAATTTTTATCTTGTGTTTTTGGTATGTTTTTCTCTTTATCTCAAGTATTTGTAGCCTTGCAGTGTACGTATGTAATACCCCTAGCAGCAGTTGAGAGATAATCTGATGAGATTTGCATTCCATGTATAGAGACTCGAGTATTTCTTTCCTCAGGTTTAAGATCATCATTCTAATTATTCGATGCCTGGTACCTCAATATATGTAGTATTGTTATCCAAGTTTGGAATCCGTTTGTCTGTATTAGAACCTACTGAGCGGCAGACTATTTCTTACCTAAATGCATGTTGAGGTATTAGTCTGACCTGCTGCAGTTACCAAGAAATTTCTTTAGAATTTATTATAAATATTTAGTCTGTGCATTGATATTCTGACGCCGGTTAGTGGCCAAAGCCTGTCTTTGTTGCAGTGGGGGTTTCAAAATTTATCTTCATTTATCAGGCGTAAATTTTCAAGTTCCTCTCGTTATTCAAAATTCAAAACAAAACGTTTGCGGGTTTCATGTTATATTTCAAACGCGTGATGAATTCCAAATCGTTCTGTAGTTTATCCTCTAACTTCGTATTTGTCTTGATCAAAATAATATTGAGCTGCTCTGCTTAACGGAAAGATAATTTTCATAACCCAATTTAATTCAACAAGTTATACCACACGGAGGTCGCTGAAGTCAGAAGGGCATGTTACGTATAATCCACAGGCCGTGTCAGTCTGCTTTAGAGATGACTTTTGTTATGAACAGTAATTTTTTCTTCTTTTTGCACGCGGATGATTTTTCTACATCTTATCTTGATTTAAAAAAAACAGTCATCTTATGCTACTCACAACGGGTCTTACATTTTTGAAATGATTGTTGTTATTATTCATTCAGCATTAGTGCATATTGTCTCTGAAGATTGACTTGTATTATACGGCCACCTCTCCTATTGGTCACTTGCGGCCAACTCGAGCTATACCCTTAGGTGAGTTTCTACAATTTTTTTCGTTTTATTTGGTTTAATTGCACCTCATGTTTGTTTGCGCATGCACTTGTTTACTTAAAAGTTCATTTTTTTTGTATTACTTGGCATGATCACAACTTGTGTTGTGTTTTACCGGCCATTGCGCCTGTCCCCATGCACAGCCACTTGAGCCTAACTTATGGGCTTTTAAGCACGCAGAGAAATGAGTGAGACTTTGTCACAATAATTATGCACTTTTTGCCCATGTGTGGGTCATCCAGACCCAGTTTATCCTGACCTAAGGGCGTATCGGTGCTACGTGCAGGAAGTGTGTTGCCATCTGAACACCGTATGATCCTTTATCATTATTCTGAATGGCTCCCCAGGATATGCTCCGCAACCGACTCTCAAATACAGTTCTTTCGGCACCCTATTTTGCTCTAACGTGCACAGCGTGCAGGATTCGGGACGTGTGACTCCTAATAATGTCATTTCCAGTTCGGTTTTTTTTTGTTGTCTTACCTCCCTCAAAACTCTAACCTTCCTTTATTCTTACTTACTACATTGAATTATTTACTACTAACCTTACTATTCTAAGACATTGATGAAATAATTTAATGGTTAGAAATAACATTCTGACCGCTGCGCATTCTATTGGGTGATTACAATTCAGGAGCCATATATACAGCATTTCTTACTAATAGTGCAACAAAATTTGAATACTTTTTTTTGTAACTCCCGTGATACGGCTTTCTCGTTGTTTGACTCGAGAAACGCTATTTTATACCTGCTTTGCTCTTTTCTCGTTTTTTTTTTTTGCATCTTCATCCAGCTTTGCCTGATCACAGTTGTGTCGCTCTCGCTTTTTGGGCCAAGTTTCTCGGTCCACGGTTTTTTTCGGGCGTCGCTGTCGCTCTTTTGTGTCTATACTGTTGCAGTCGACCTTTGGGCCGAGTGTTGCGGTCGCTCTTTTGGGCCACGCATCGCGGTCGCTCTTTTGGGCCTATAATGTTTCAGTCGCTCTTTTGTGCCGAACGTTGCGTTGCTCTTTTGGGCCGAGCGATCACGGTCGCTCTTTTGGGCCGAGCGTCACTGTCGCTCTTTTCTGGCCTTTAGTGTTGCAGTCGCTCTTTTGGGCCGAGCGACGCGGTCACTCTTTTGGGCTCAGTGTTGTTGGGCTATTTTAGATCGAACTTGGGCTCTTTTGGTCTGCCCACATGTCCGGCTACGATCCTTATCACAGCTGGCGCCTAGCCCTGCTCATAACTGACACCGCTCACGCCTATCCTTGCTCGAGCCTAGCATTGCTCTCCGCGTATTTTCACATCACTTCACCGTTACCGACTTGTTGCACATTTCCTTAATGATGAGCGCTGATGTTATCACGTTAACCAAGCAAACTGAGAGCTCGTTTGATTGAGCGGCGTGTGAGTTTTTTTCATTATATCTATTTGGTCTTGCTTTATATCCGCTTTTAACATGGAAATTGTTACGGTCTTGGCTGAACGCCTTGATTTAACTTCTATGAATTAAACTCGTGTTTGAATTAAATTTGAACAGCAATTGATCATCCGTAAGCGTGGTTGTCTTCACGACAACAAAAACCTTCCAATTGTCGTAAGACTCAAACTCGATTGCAGATTCGTAGTTGTAATTCCATCATCTTTCTAGAATAAGATCTCGTTAACCTATGTAATATGTATTGATCTATAGGTATATATCCCTAACTCCGATAATTGATTAGTTTATAATTATAATCATTCATTAATTAATTATTGACAATGCCATGATTTTGCAGAGGACATCCCGGTGCAGCCGCTGGAGGGCGCCGCGGTAGGCGACCCCAAAGTTCTGGTGTCCATCAGCGAGGACACGGACGGGGAAGGTAGGGAGGACGGGCCCGTCCCCGGCGAAGGGGGGTCCTCGCTGGGGGCTGGGGCGAAGCTGGCTGGAATTCTGAGGAGGGAAGGCAGAGATTCCGGCCGCAAAGAAAGTAACAGGGACAGTGAAGGCTCCAAGGAGAAGTCCAGCAGCAAGTTCACTCCTACCAAGTTCACCTCGAGTAACATTGTCATCCCAGGCCTTAAACGCAAAGACAAGACCAAGAATGGCGACAAGAAGGACAAGGAGAACGTGGATGAAGGACGCAAGAGTGACAGTAAAAGAGACCGGATGAAGGAGCGCAGCAACGGCTTCACCAACGGCAGTCGCAGCGGAAGCGGCGTTCAGAGCAGCGTAGATGGCGGCGACGCGACAGACTGCAGCGGCTCAGAGGACGCGTCGCCTACCAAAGGTGAGCCCTACAGAGTAAATAAGTTTGAAAAATAAAACGGCAAGTGTTGTGTGTTTTGTGTTCTGTATTGCCCGTATATAGTCTTCCTTAATTGTATCTCCCATTGCACCCAAAGATAAAGCGCAACAAGTCATATTAAAGGCCGACAGCGAAGTTGGAATGGAAGTTTACTCGAATAAAACAAGCAGTAGTCCGTACTCCTGTCCTCATCGCTCTCTGTAACTGAGTAAAGTGTTCGGTGCTGCAGGGGCGGGCAAAAGTAGCAGCAAGTACCACAAGGAGCAGGAGCAGCTGCAGCAGCTCATCGAGATGAGGATAATCAACAGGCCGTCCTCGGCGTCCTTGCACGACCAGCCGCAGGTGCCCTACCCTGCCAAACACAATTTAATTTTTTCTAGCACCCGAAGTGTTTTAAAAAAATTAACAATATTGAGTGTAAGAATTCTATGGAGGCACGCATTTGTAAATATCTTCAAGGAATGTAATGCTAAGGTATGTGCAGGGCTCCCCACAGCTGTCGCACAGCGGGCCCCCGCCCTCCGCGGTGCAGCAGCTGAGGCAGCAGGACAGCGCCAGCCTCTCCGACTCCTACTCGTCCTCCCCCGGAGTCGCGGAACACAACAACTCCGACGGGGCGTCCGAGTATCGCAAGCTCGACTCCGTTGATTCTGGAGAGGCTTTGGGTTCTGTTTAGGTTTATATCAACTTTAATAGAGACTATAACTTCACACGTTAATAGCCATTAACCGCACACGTTAGTGGCCTCTGACCGCTCACGTTGGCGGCCGAGTTCACTGTTGTTTTGTGTCTTTTAGGGAGGCTTTTTGTGTTTCTGCTGTTGAAGGATATTGTTTTTACCTGTGGCTTAGTTGGCTCTAATTTTACCAACGGTCAAATTTTGATTTGGTCACATAAATTTATTATAATTTTTATTTAGATATATTAGAAGCGTGATTTAGATATGTTGGAAGGGTGATGATTCAGACCTAACCTAATCCACGTCTGCGTGTGACTTATCAACAAATTTGTTCCATCTCAAGTGGCGCCAAAGTTCGGTTCAATTGAATTCAAGTGCATGAATTCGCCTTATCGGGTGTTTGTTGTAATAATTTTTTTTAATTGTACAAGGTGGTTAAGGTTCTGCTTGTTAATATCTTGAGTTCATGCAGCAATTCCGTTCAAAGATAAATGTATTTTTCAGGTTGTTCGTGTCGTCTATGCAATAATGAACATCATCTTATTAGTCCTTCATTTCATTTCACCACGATTATTTTCATATTTTTTAAGTAAGCTCGAATGTGAGTTACAGTGTAACTCACATTCGTGTGAAATACACATGTAAGCTTTGTGAAAGTTACATAAGGTGTTCACCAAATTTCCTCAGTAGACTGTTTCCAATTTTTGTAATGCAACTTATGCTATGTTTTATACAAAGAGTTTTAAACATCCTCACTGAATGATGTTTTCATTTGAGCGCGTCTGTAAAGTATTAATTTTGCGTATATCTGCATGAGGAAAATTTTTATCTGCATGTCATAAATATTTTATGTGGAAGTTGTATGCTCGACGTTATTCCTCTTTCTCGATTACCCAGAGACACTTCGTCTTCTGGCGAAGATGAGCTATTCGCTGCCCGTTGCCGCGCTCGTATCTTTCTTTCTATGTTCTTCTATTGCGTCTGTGTCACAATATAAATCAAAGCGAGCTCGATTTTGTGTCATGAATTCTAGGTTAACTCCGAACATTTAATGAGCTATTTGAATAATCGTTCATTGACATTTTTCCTTAGCATGAGTGGCATTGTCCATTATTACTATGGGCATTTACTGCATGGGTTCATTGTTTCGTCCAGCATGTCTGCGAAACTTGATGTCACGCTTTCCTCTGACGTCTGTGATAGTCCTTGCAATCAACCGAACAAATTCTGTACGCTGAGAAGGTCCTGGGGCGGAACTATCAAAACTCGCTTGAGTACACAGCGGCTTGAAAACACATCGCGACCTAAATCTACGTAGCGGCTGATTTCTCTTCTGAGGTTAGTGGGTTTACCTTGATAAAAAAACATCGGTAATTAGTTTGATAGTACCACCCCTGCAAGATTAGCAATGCTCTGCAAGTGCCGAAAGCATCGCAGTTTATGGCTGACGTCTTCCGTTGTAAGAGTTAAAGTCCCCTATAAATCATCAGGGATTTTCCACGAACGTTTTCATCGAGCATCATCATTTTTCGTTCTTTCCACATCTCCATCGTCTATCGCTGTCATGAACGTGACATTATTTGTTTCCAAGATTCGCGTTGTGCGCAAGTAATGCTGAAAATTCAAGTTCTTCATTGTTATTCGGCCAAAATAGTGAAGTTATGTCTTCCGATTTTCGTCAGAGATTCTCAAGTATATAATATTTTTGTGAGGTGCACTCAGTAGTTCTGAAGCTACACAAGCATTTCATGACGACGCCTGGGCTCAGGACCGCGTTGTGTTGTCCGCACTTCCGTAGTGACCGCCAAAGCTAGGCTGCTTCTCTTAGCAAACCTTTTGTTAAAATCTTACTCTTAAGAACGATTTTATATATTTTCTTTACCTTGATTGTTCACATTCATTTAAAAGCTAGTTAGATTATTAATTTAATCAGTGGTTACGTCAAAGCCTGGGTTTGATAAGTTTTATATATATTGATGAGGCCGCTTTTGTTGCGGTCACAGCATTGCCAGGCTGCAGGGATGCGCTGCTCTCTTAATAGCTGGCGTGGCCTCATGATTGATATTTTTAACTATGCTTAGCTTGTAGTTATGCTTCTTTAGCCGCGTATCACAGTCACATATTCTCTAATGTCATAGCCTTATCTTGTCTTTTATATTTGATTTCTGCAGATTGAACTTTGCATTTCTAAGTTTCATTTAGTAGGTGTTCCAGGATAGAGGGCTGCCAATTATATATTTTAGCTAATAAATTGCTATTGAGTTCTTACCTAAGCTCAGTATGCGCTCATATACGTATCGCGTATTGCGTACGTGATTTTTATGAAGTTGACCCGTCATTAATTGGAGGTAAAGTGTACATTTTATAATTGTCTCAATGAAACACTTGGCCGATTCTCTCGTAGGCACAATCGAGCATCAAGACCATATTTGGCCAAAAGTGTCGTGACACCAGAAATGATATCGCATTGAAAGCATCTCAGTTAGAACGGACGAAAGCTTAATTTTTAATTACCATCTTTCAAAGAAGTAATTCTTGCAAACAGACCAAATTTCCCCAAAGTTGTCCAGACTGCCACCCTCGTTATGCAAAATTCACTCGCTGAACTAGAAACTAGCATCGTTATTCATCGGTTGTTCATGCAGTGGAATTATTTGCCCATGAGTGTGCCGTAGTATTAAAAGTGTCTTCTACATGAACAGTAAACGTCTTTTCCTGTACCTTAGCTGTTGAGGTGTTGATGTCAGTCCGTGGTCTTTAGATTGATTAAAGAGTTTGATTAGAGTAGTGATCGTTGTAGACTTGTTAGTGGCGCTGTATGTTTGTGAATAACTTAGACAAATTTAGCAATGTTTGATGAATCCTATTTTGTGGGTAGATTAGTATAATTTTTGAATATATAATTAGGATATACCATATTTTGTGTAGAGTACCAATATAACCGACGTAGCTCTAGCCCGTTATATGGGGTGCAAGTTGGCAATGTTGTTGGATCTATGACTGAAATGCTACTGCTTTAATCATTTCTGATATTGTTGATCTGACTGCCCACATAAAGCAAAAAAAAAACTATTTCCAAACTTGCTTCGGATTTTCTACACCTTACATTTTTATTTCGATATATTTAACGAAAACTATCGCAGTTGAGACGTAAACCGAGCTCACGTTATGCATCTCTTCGCCATTATTCTTCCTCTGTGCCATGTATTTAAACCTTGCTAATAAACCTATTATTTGTGAGTAAATTATTGCACGATAAAAATTATTCTAGGTGATATAAATAGATTGACATTTTACCAATACATCTTTTTCGTATCGTCTACATTAAAAATATTACAAGCCAATAATCCTTCAGGTCTCTGCCTTTCATCCCCATGTATGATGTCGTATTTCCTGTATATTTTTATTATTGTTATTCTGCGAGATGATTTATCGTGTTATTTCTTAAGCAGCATTTATCTTTGAACTCGTACTAAGATAACATCTGTATATACATTTATGATAAACCATTATTCACGAAGTAAATTATTCAGAGTGCACGATGTATGAACATTACCGCGATAACGTACAATCGCAATTCATTCATTCCATATCTTTTGTTTCTTGGATGATAAAAATGTAATAATTAACAGTGTGTCATTTCTTTTATAATATCGTAATCGTGGTTCTGAGACTCGAGTCTTTTTTCAAGCCGTCCTATGTCCTTGATTCTGGGGGGGGGTCAGGTGGTGGATGAGCTGTCTCTTATACACATCTAGATGTGTATAAGAGACAGGTGGCTTAGTTGGCTCTAATTTTACCAACGGTCAAATTNGGCTCAGATGGTGGATGAGGGAGGCTCAGGTGGTGGATGAGGGAGGCTCAGATGGTGGATGAGGGAGGCTCAGATGGTGGATGAGGGAGGCTCAGATGGTGGATGAGGGAGGACCAGGTGGTGGATGAGGGAGGATCAGATGGTGGATGAAATGGGGCCGCCAATAGTGGAGTTAGGTAAAGGTAGAGGGGATGGCCAGAAGGTGGTCGCCTCCATGGGACTGTCCCGTAGGGAGGAGACGATGAGAGTCGTGCTAACCATAAGGAAGGAAGTGCTAACCATAGATGATGTGTAGATAGTCTCTACACCATAGATGATGTGTAGAGTCTCTGTAATCTATGCAGACTGTACTTGATGCGCGCTTCACTACGCTACAGGGATTGGGCTTTTATTTCACTTCAATTTTAGTTGTCAGCTACGATGTATTAATAATTAATAATAATTTAATGTGAACTAGTTGACGTAACTGAAAGCATGTTCTCTAAATGTTTTTCGCTAGGATGTTTTTTTTTAATGATGTGAACTTCCTACGAGTTTATCGTCCAAGTTAACCCTTATATAACCTATCATAGTCCTTTCTGACGTGCACCACTGTTCATCGCTTGTTTTTGGTGGATTTTTACTCCTCTTCCAATGGATGAAGCTCGTCGCGTCCGACTGTATGTTTCATTTACGGCGCCCAGTTTTTGAATGCGGCCATGTTCCCTGCGAACGGCCGACGCCTCGCATACGCGCTGTCGTATTTGTGTAGCATTTCATGTGTCTCTTCCTAGCATTTCGTCTCTTTGAGATGCTGACGCTGCTCCTTGTCCGCCATCTTTATCGCGCTGGCCCCATTCTTCCACCTCCCATGTGAATAAGGAATGATTTTTTAATTTAACAAATTTATAACCATGGAGACCTTCCGCCTTGATGAATAAGACTAATTCTGACTTTATGTGCATTGCAGCTTCATGACAGATGAGCCAGCAGGCCTCGTTTGTATTTTACTGTAACTCGTGCCATGAGTTCTGTTCAGCGACTTCTCCCCATAGATTTTCCTTTACTTGAGTAAGCAACTACCATCAAAATTATACTGTACAACATTGGAATTTTACTGGTAATATTACGTTCTAGTAATAATCGCTACAAATTTGTACAAATCGTATTCCATTCTTATGCAGTCGTTAAGAAACCGTACGAATGGTTACTGTAGCGCATCGTATTGCGTGTGTTTTAGCCTTTGTGATGATTGGTTTCTTGTTTATCAGAAGATTATTGTATGAAGGCTGTGTTGCGAGGTATTCGGGGTTGGTGTTTCATGTGATAAATGTACTCTTAATTCAAATTTATTTTTCTTTTCGTCTCTCTGCTCTTGAGATTTTCTTCGTATTCAGTAGTACAACCGTGTTCGTTAATTACTAATGAAGGAATAATTATGTCTTTTAATCTTGTCTGATAGGATGCAAACTAGCCATCCTACCCGATAGTTTGAATATCAGATTTAGGCCCTTCATAGTATCGGGTGGGTACTCCTACATAATCTGCTGCGTATTTACATTTCTATTTAATCTGCTGCGTATTTTAAATTAATCTGCGTTTTTCAAAATCAAAATTTATTATGCCTTGCTATATCACATCAAACAATAGTATCAACATGAATTTTCGATTCAGACATCAATGACGCGAGACAGTGAACATCATCAATTTCGACATCAAAGACGCGACAGTGAGGCGTCAATGACACGTCAACCACATGTCGGTTACAGACGTTGACACGTCGGTTCGTCTCTTAGCTTTTTACCGGAATCTTTTGTGTAAAATTTTCGTTCTCTGCACGTTTAAAATCTAAAGGTTCGCTGTCGTTTGTGCCTGCATAAGAGCGTTGAAATGTTCATCTTATAATTCAGCCTTTCCTGTTGTATACTTGATAAGTGTTGACTTTGATGTTATACCAAAAACTTTATGATCTTCTCCCTCGTTCTTGTGAGGTGAATGGGACTGGTTTTCTTTCTCCCTAACCGTAGTTAGCGTGGAACCCGACACTTCAACATTAACATCAATTTACTAATTTTCTATTAGAGTTTTTTATTTTATATGCAAAACCATCGACGACAGTCAGCACTTTGGTTTGTTGGTTTGAAGCAAACAACACTTACGACGAAGGTCTGCGATTTTTATTTAGGGAATAAGCAGGATTCTAAATCATAAAATTCTAAAGTAAAAAGTTTGCACAACTTCCTATACAAACAAAGCTTTGCTTTGCTTATTCCATGCGTCGCAGGGGAGGAGCGTTGCAAGCCGTTAGAGCTTCCAGTTTTCGCCTTCTCTTGTGTGACGTTCACTAATTCTGTATATTTCATTGCATTTGTGAGTTTATTTTATTTCAAATTCTTTCAAGTTTATTATATACTGAAATTCTAACGAAGCCCACATGCTTGCACCGCTCCAGGGGTCTGGCGCTCCCCCGATCCTCGAGTCAAAAAATGTGAGCTTTCTGAGACTGAACTCATTTAGGATTAATGAATTATAGTTTATTTGAACCTCTTTTGTCAAGGCCTTTAATGTAAGTTTTGGGAATGATAGTGTTCTCTGCAATGCAGGCCATGCAGCGCTCTCGTAGTATGTGGACGAGCTCCTCGTAGTCAACTTCCTTGTGTCATCATCTTACTTTTTGATTAGGTCCTTTAGCTTAAACTTCTAATCATTTCTTCCAATTCAGTTACTAAGAAGAAGTAGATGTTTAAAGCTTGAATACCGTTTCATTCAATGGGCCACTCAGAGGGGACTTCTGCCGCGTGTCTGCGCGCGTCAGAAGTCCTATGGGATTTCGCGTTCCTATAGGGGGATTGTACCTGAGCGCCCCACTGCTGAGCTCGCGGTGTCTAACTGTAGGTCTCAGTTGTGGGGTTAAGTTATTATGTAGGCAGGATTCCTTACATTTCCCTTCTCTGTCTCTCTCGTGCGGGCGGCCGACGTCCCGTGTAAGCGACCTCTTGTTCGAGTGTCTTCGTTTCTGTTAATTTTCAGCTGTCCCTCCTTGTCACTTCGTCTCTTTGAGCTGCTAACGCTCTGCTTCTTTCGAGCCAGCTTCAGCGGGCTGGACATCTTAGACCTCCCGCCTCTTGTGGGCGATGAACAATTTTTGATTTGAGAAACTTCTGATAATTGATACCTTCCACCTCGTTGGAGATGTTCATCTTGACTTTCGGCGTGAGATAGCTAAATAACTGAAGCGCTAGTAAACATGTGGCCAATAAATTAACTTCATTCAATGGGAAGGTTTCATACCTCAGAGATGTGAGCCCGTACAGCCACACCTGGGGCTGTGAGGCAGGTTCAGCTTCCATGCCAACAGCAATAGAACATTTTGAGTTTTTTTACATTCATTAGCTCTGATTTAGATTAGTACTGAATTTCATCACTGTACAGTGTACATGTCTACCAGCGTAATATGAAATTTAATGAAAATGGCATTCATCCTGACAAAAAATAAGATGTTAATCAAAACTACCTTTGAGGGATGTTCACTTTTGCAATTTTATCTGAGACATAGTTTTTTCCAGAATGGTCGTGCTTAGAAATTCAAGAAAATTTGTGAAAAAAAATTCACAAATTCAAGAAATTCAAGTGAAAATTTGTTTTCAAAATAGCTAGTGATTATCAATCACATTCTCCTCACTATAACGCAAAATAACCCTAAATATCTCTCAGTTTTCTTATACCACGCATTAAGAAACTACCGTACACAAAATTATGTATCCCATTGGATGTAATTCTTTCTTTTACAGATAAAACCATTTTCCAAAAATGCAGACGTGGTCTCATTGGGTGTAAACTAGACATGTAAATTTCTATATTTTCTTACTCGTAAATCTGTTTATATTAGGATTGACGAAGCATTACTGGCCAGATGTTGCGCGTCGCCGCTCTGACTTTGTTTTCTAGAGCACCGAAGGATGTCTGTAACAAATCCACTCTTGAAGGATCTTAAAAGTAAGTCGCTATGTGTTTACCAGTCATTAACGTATATTTTGCATGTATTGAAATATTTTGAACTTATTTCAGTTGTCAATAGCTAAAAATGATTTGACATAATGTAGTGATATTAAGTTAATTTTTTTTCTCAAAATTATCTATGATCAAATAACTATAATACTTTGCTATATCACTGTTATTATTATTATTATTATATTTTTTGCCTATCTCGGAAGAAAAATTCGTTTGCGGAAATGGGGCCAACTAGGGAAAATTTGGACCGTAGGAATAAGTTAGCCTTTATTGCACTGCAGCACCGAGTAATATTTGTTTATCATTTTCAGAATACATCTTGGCGCTATCCCAGCCGGTGAACAGCTATGCCATTCCACTTAACAGCCGCCCCTCTCCAGGATCGTCCTGGACCGTTGATCATGAGGCCGTTACCTCCATCACCCCGGGCCTCGGTGAGGGCAATGTGCGCGGTCATTACGACTCGGCCGCACCGAGTGCGCCGCAATCTCCAGCCATTGCTTCTTCAAAAGTCACCAGCCGATGTGAAGACACTCGAGATTCTCTATCTTCCTCTCCTGAATGTCAACTTACCCTCAACCGCTTGTCTTTTGAGCCATGCAGTCACTGGAGTGCCGAACCTAGCGAGCTTACGCATCACCAATCTCAGTCTGTTGGTGCGTGTAAATTATCCACTCCTAAGACTTTGCCGTCAGATCATCAATGTTTATTATCTCCAACTCCTTGTACTTCTCACCCACTTTCCCCTGTCAGTGATGATCCCATTGCAGGCAATACCTCACCGATCTCTATGACAAAGTGCCCTGCTATTCCACACAACCAAGAACTCAGCCCCGCGCGAATATGCAGTACCAATGTAACGACTTTAATTGATACAACCGCGCGTGTAGTGTTGCCAAGCATTGCTGATTCCCACCCTTCCTTAGCTGCAATGTGTGAGACTCTAGAAGCAATACTGAATGACGGCCTGCAAGAAGGAATATCAACGCCTTTTGGATACCACAAGATCTCATATTGGCAGTGGATGTGTCAAATAAAAGAAAAGTGTGTAGGAAAATTTCCGCGCGCTATTGATGAAGTACTTCAGTTTTCGTCTCTAAGAGGCTCCAAAGCTCGAGGTCGTTTGCTTATCCGGTATTGTCTTCAGTATGGCTGTCTCCAAGTGCCTATAATTACCAAAATGAAGCAAGATTCTTTTCCAACGTATTATTCCTCCGGGTCCATTCTTGGTCATGAGATTTTGAGTGAGATTTTCCTGTCTTTAGTGAGGCAATTGGATACTCTTACATTCGACCTGAATTTAAGTAACTGGGCGTTTTTAGACTGCAGCTGGCACCTGCCAGCCACTTGTTGTGTGGACCTGAATCCCTGCGTGGGTTTGGGGATGCACCTCGGTCACGTGGCGGGCAGAAGTGTAGTGATGAGAGTCGAGCTCAATGGTGCAGCGCACAGGTCGGGCTTGATCCATACTGGAGACGTAATTTATGCAATCAACGGAAAAGTAATTCATGGATTCAATAGACAAAATGTTTCACAATTATTGAAAGAAGCCAAAACAAGTTCTGCAAGTATTCGACTCAAAATTGCGAAAGGCTTGGACATGCATGGACGTGTCTACCCTCCTGTGCTATCGCTATTGATTAAACTGGGAGTGGATCTTGAAGATGCGAGGGAAATGAGAATAGTTGAAGAAGAAAATCGATCGGCATCCGCGGAACTTTTGCAGTCCCAAATCAGTTCTAAATCTTCTGTGTGCGATTCCCCCATTTCTGGGAAGCCTAAATTCCAAAGTGGACGTGATAATGGCTCCAGCATCACAACTTCGCCTTGCCGCTCCTCGACCGTCGAAGCTTGCGACCGCAGCTACAGGGCCATCGACGCGAAACCTTGTGACGACCTACCGAGTGTATGGCTCGTCGGCAGCGTCGAAGTTGGTAACCGCGGAGACGTCGAACTGATAAGCGATGCAATACTGACTGTGTTGCGCACGTGTGAGACTCGTCAGCACATTCCCGTGAACTTCAATACTGGCGAAATAGGAGTGAAAGTGTTGTCGCTGAAAGGAAAAACATTGCTCCAACACAGCTACACTGAAATATCTGCCTGTGGAAGAAGGGAATCGCACCCACATTACTTTGCATACCTGGCTGGGGACACGACCTGCTCTTTATCTGCCCAGTTCACATGCTTCGTTTTCCGAGCAGCCACGGTCGAAGAATGTTCTGAAATTCTCCTTACTTTGGCTGACGGATTTCACAGAACGCATTGGGCTGTGTGAGTGTCATTGGTGTGTTTTATTTTACATTAATCTTTGTAAGCTAAGATAGGCAGAGATAAGAAATTTGTCTTTAGTCAAGTGTAGTAGACATAAAATTATGTCTACGCATTTGAAATTTACACGATATCTGCAATTTTAATGCAATATTATTGTATGCCTATTATTTGCACTTAACACTCTTCAAATAAATTAAATAAGATTGTGAATTTATTGGAGAGGAACTAGAATACCAAGATAACCGCTAAAAAGTAGTATTTAGCCATTAAAATTTGAATTTTTAATTCGACAAGTCCCATTTTATGTGACTAAACTATTACATAAAATATTAGGCTCCAATTTTTACTGTGCCGATGCAGAATTTGTTTTCTTCCTTCGACGGATTTGAGATCCACGGATGTCACTGATAAGTATGTTTTGAAATCCTTCCGTTCCTTTTTGTTACAAAATTAGCTTTAAAATTCCATTTATGGCTCTGGTTTACGATGGCCCATGCTGAAAAATTCAATTGAAATGAGAATCACTGAAATATTTGGTGCATAATTATTCAGCTGATCAAACCAACTAATTTGTCTTGATTTTAATGCAGAAAACACTATAGTTCCGCGCATTCAAATATTCCAATATGAAGGAGTCTAAACATGAGGTTGTAGGTGAGAATTATGTCGGAGGAATATTCGATTTGTTTTTTATATAAAAAGACGATTGCTTATTATTACGCATAATGTAGCGTACTTTTTCGGTTATACAGAGCACATGTATTGTATCATCTGCCTGCAAGTAATACTGCTCCGCAAATTATCGTAACGTAGGAATTAAGTTTCTTGTAAGAATAATTGCGCACGCTTCTTACGTACAGTACCTATATGTAGTTTTACTTTGCTTCCATGCGCATTTCTATTGGACATTTCTCGCGTACATTTACGCACTCAGGCTCTGAACACCTCACTTGGCAGCGGCAGACCGTTATGCACAATTTGTGAGATAGAAGATGCTTCTTCCGCTATTATTTGTCGCCTCCATGTCATTATTTACAGGTATTAATATTAATTGATCAGAATAATGATGAAGCTTCTTATTTATGCTTGGTTGGTTCTGTTGATGCCTGTTTGTCTTTATGGTAATCGACGACTGCTTGTAATTATACTAATTAAATCTTTGCTATGTTTTTGCTTGGCTCTATTTTTGATTAGTTTTTTATGATGAGATACGAGTGATTCTGATTATATATACAAATGCTTTGCAGCGCTTATGTTTGGTTCTGTTTATGCTTCGTCTATGCTTGGTGGTGCTCATGCTTGCTTGTCTTTATCTTTATCTATGCTTAGTTGTGATCATGCTTCTTCATACACAACTTGAATATATTACTACATCGTCTGATACTGAGGCGGTGCGTGGCAGCTTGTCGGTGCAATCATACTGCATTATACTCGAGTTGTTATCATGTTCTATGCTAGTCGTGTATGCAAATATTCTTACTATTCAGACGATAAGATTGAATTTTTACTTGCAATTAATGGGCGTTAGCTCTGGCTACCAATATTGGTCGTTTGGGGCGTGTTTGTTGTGGATAGTAGATAATTGTACTTACTAGGTTGGCGAGGCTGGAAGGTATCGGCTCCCAAGGCCACTGACTGCGTTAATAGACGGTTAGCCTCTGCTATTATTATTGAACATTTTAATCGGTATGGAAGAGAACAATATATATGAGATGAAATCTAACCAATAAGAACACATTAGCTTCGTGAGGAAAGAAATAAAAGTTCTATTCGTAAATGAGATTTGGCATTTGCGTGACTTGGTCTTTAATGAGCTCTCCCCGTTTGCCCCATCATTGATGATGCTTGTAAGTGTGGCGAGTCCGAGGGTTTGTTCTATCTACGCATTCCATTCTCCAATTTGTTTCATGTTAATAACAATTTCGTTTGTTATCCTCTATCTTAAGAATACCATTCTTCTCTGAGCCTCTACAGTAACCGCACTGTTCAATTGAGTATGTTGTCCCAAAAATTACAATGTAAATGAAGAAAAACGTTCGCGAAATGCGCTAGTCCTTTAGAGGATTACTATTTGGGTTCATGACCTAATGCTGTAGCCTCACATATTTGTTATTGAAGTAATTCTTATTTAATAATTTGTAGTGAGATTCTTGTTACTGGGTTCTTTTGGATATTTTTGCAGTTGGCCTACGCATTTCAATTCCAGTAAATAAAAAGCTACGAATTTTGAGGAGTAGATTTTTTAGCGTTAGTTGAAGCATAATATGTTAATTTTTGCAATTAATGATAATATTATTCAATGTTGTAATTGGAACTCGACACGTTCCTTAACTACTTGTTTTTCATTTGCAGTCCTTGTATATCACAAGGACAATCGATTGATGATATAATAGGTATTTTTGTGACTACATTCTCCAACGTTCTTTCTAGTCTCACTCTAGTCATTTCCTATATGCATTATGTTAAAAAACTAGGTAATTTTACAAACAGCGTGATGCTTTTGATACATCAAATTCTTATCATAATTCTCTGTCGTAACTCTTGACCGAGATTTGATCTTTGAACGATGTGCGCTAGTAATGCAGGCATAATGTGGAGTACACCAGCGGCGTGTTCTTGACATGGTGTCGTCGTACTTGGTGTGCGCCAGGTAATGTAAGGCTGCTTCTCGTTTCTTTTCTTTATTTATAAATAATGTTAATTACGATCAAACTTCGTTTGTCAAAAATAGCTTCCCTTGTAAAAATTGATTGAAATTTCACCAATGTGTCACGTTGTCCATGAAAAGAATTTACAGTCTATTCACGAGTTTGATATAAGGAACCTGCTGAATAATTAAATGCCAGCAACTAAATTAGACTTACTCTTGGCGATCAGATACGTGGCACGTGCACTAAAGTGCTGACGATGTTAATATATCTCATTTACCTTCAGTCTGGGACACTGCAGCACACTTTCTCAGCGTGTGAATAAAAGGCGTGTCGAGGTGTCTCATTTTGGTCGGAAACAATATTTGCAGTTGCGCCATGAATTAATAGCGTTAAGGAGGATAAATTTGTGAGTAGCTTTTTTTAAATTAATAATTATATCTTTAAATATAGCTAACCTCATCATCCATGACTTTTAACCTTTTCGCGAGCAGGTTACCCTACAGTATAGCCCAAACTGACGTAAAATTATGCTCTCCTACGTCTCCGGTTCAAGGCCGCTCCATCATGCCAATTACCAATGAACTGCCAAGAGTGCACTACATAACATAGCCCCCTTACACCGCCTAAGAATAGCCAGTACAAATCAACGTTCCGTGAATAACGTAGTGTTTTGAAGGTATTAGTGAGACCAACTAAGCATTTACATTATTTCAATCGCAAGGTTAACAGAAACGAATCAGTTCTTGAAATATTCCTTGTTAACATTCCTGTACAAAATTATGATTCATTCCCATTTCTTTGATACGTCCACGTATTCGCCATCAGGTCCGTCATAGCCTGCAATAGGCAAGCTGCTCAGGGGCCCGTAGCTCCTGAAGGGCAGGGCGAATTGATCCTCTTGGATGGCCTCGAGCCACAGCGACTCTGACACTCGCCTCAGCTCCTGTAATGATGGATAAGTCAGCACTTAATTCTTAAAGGGCCTCGAGAGACAGCGGCTGACGCTAAGTGTTCGTAGCAGAGCGCCAAAAGAAGCGTAGGTGATTTTGGCAATGTCATTGGTCATAAAAAGTTCAAAGTCCAGCAAAATGCTGTGGTTGCGGACCGATGACGCAGGCATGACGCACTTGTTGCCAATGCGATGTGGGTTGCCCGGAAACTAATGCTAGCGCCGAGCAGGCGCAAGCCAAATTAAGTCGGTTTTTGATGCATTGAACTGGAGCAGGTTGAAGCGCATCCAGTCTGAGACGACTGGATGCGCTTCTGAGACGTCCATGTAGACAGACATACGGTCCTGCAATGCTGCAGCGTCAGCCGGCGCACAGTAGCCATAAATTTGGGCGTCATCGGCGAATATATGGGGCTTCAATCTATGTGAATCAATTATGTGCAAAACGTTGACAGTATATAACAGGAAGAATATTGGCCCGAGGACTGATCCTTGTGTTACACCGCAAGTGACCAACGATGGCGTAGACCAGTGGTTCCCAAACTTTTTCAGGCTGGCGCCCCCTTTGGCTCCCTGGTGAATTTCTAGCGCCCCCCACAGACACATATAAAATCATGCGCCTCTTACTAAAAAATTGTGTTCGCTGCAATTTTAAAAGATAAAGGTTAAACACAAATGTGTATTTCACAAATAGGACCCCTTTTAGTGAACCATTGTGTTTTTCAGCTGTTCTAACTGCTTCAGCACTAGAAACCTAGGACTTCTCGGGCAAATTTACGGCCGGACTCGTGGCCGCGTGCGGTCTCATGACCAATCTCCAAATTCAGTTATCAAGGAATATTACCCAAACCAATGAACGCAGCTCAATAAAACTTGGAACATGTATTCATCAGATCTTAACAGTGACGTTAAGTTGCGAAATATTTTTAAATATCACCTTCATTCGTGAGTTTTGAACAAAATTTTGAATATACATTCCTAACTACCAAACGGTGTTTTTTAGATTGAAAAATTTTTATTTGACCGTCGTTTGCGAGATTTTTTTCCTTTTACCGTCATTCTTGGTTTTACACTTCCTTATTCGCTTTCGTTCGCAAGTTATATCGATATAGGAGAAACGATCGGCTTGAGCCGTTTACGTATAGCCGTATAACTCACAAACGAAGGCAAAACGAAAAAATTGTAACGAGCTAAACATCACCGATGCTGAGGTTGGGTATTAAAATACTAAATTTCGTTCAAATCTGTTCAGTAGTTTGGAAGACATTTCTTGATTACTGCGAATTTAAGCACGTATTGCTGTTTAAATCACGAATGAAACTCGCGAACGAAGGCACAATCGAAAAAATTTTCACGAGCTAAACATCACCGTTCGGTAGTTACGACTGTAAATTCAAAATTTCGTCCGAATCTGTTCAGTAATTTGGAAGAAATTCCTTGATCACTGTGAATTCGGCCCGTATGCCATATAAATATGGCAAAAACAATTGAAGGCAAAATAAAAAAAATTTTCACGAGCTTTACATTACCGTTAGATCCTAATGAATACGTGTACCAAATTTCATCGAGTTAAGTTTATTAGTTTGAGAGGTATTCCTTGATCATTGAATTTGGAAATTGGCCGCAAGTCAGGCCGTTAATTTGTCGGAGAACTAAACCCAGGAGAGGTTAAAAAAATATAACTCAGTACTCACTACAGTGAGTGACAGTGAGCGCATTTTCTCGTCGACGAAAACGTGAAGTCACGGACTGACATGACAGGCGGACAGACGGACAGACAGACAGACGGACGGACATGACGAGCACAATAGTGCATTTTTTCCATAAATGAGTAAATGCGCTAAAACAGATCTGGGTGAAAAAACCATCGCTGGGAGTCATGTGCTGCACGTGTTGTGTACAAATCGTCAAACAAACGTTCGAACTTCTGACTTCGACTTCGGACCGCCGCCCCCCTATCGCCCCCCAAACGCCCTCTTCTTCTTTACCGCCCCCCAAAATCTTTCCATCGCCCCTAGGGGGGCGATATCGCCCACTTTGGGAACCACTAGCGTAGACGAAGAGTTCCCGCGTCGAACGCATTGGAATCTATTGCTAAGATAGGACTCAATCCACCGCAGAACTGTGCCGCGCAGGCCAAATGATGCGTCAAGTCGACGTAATAAAGTGGCCTGGTCGACCGTGTCAAATGCAGTCGACAGGTCGGATAAAGCCATTGTCGCCGCAGTCTACTGCTCGCAGAATATCTGAGAGCACCTTCAGCACAGCGGTTTACGTTGAGCGGAGATGACGGTATGCAGACTGGGGGTGAGGCACGAGACCGGACTGCTGAAGATGGTTGTTCTGCTGTCGAGCCACAACGCGTTCCAAGAGTTTCGACAAAATCGACAGGTCGGAGATGGGTCGATAAGATTTGGGATCAGTAGCGTCAAGGTCTGTTTTAGCGCATTTTTCCATTTATGGAAAAAAGGCGCTACTGTGTTCGTCATGTCCGTCCGTCCGTCTGTCTGTCCGTCCGTCCGTGATTTCACGTTTTCGTCGACGAGAAAATGCGCTCTCTGTCACTCACTGCAGTGAGTACTGAGTTATATTTTTTTTCAATAGAGGCGTAGTGTAACCCGATTTGAAATTCTCTGAAGTTCTCGCTGCCGGTTGAAAAGTTCGACCAGAAAAGGTGCTAGGTACGACATTCCCGTTTAAGTAACGACATTGGCAGCGGATCGCTGCCGACGCACGCGCATGCAGCGATGATATCGTCACTGCTTGCTAGACAGCGCGCGCATGCAGCGATAACATCGTCAGCTGTGATGCACGCGAATTCGTGGAGCACGCAGTTGAACGAGCACAGCGCAAAAGTTGCTAACAGGGCATCGGCTGACGACGCTAACACAGCAAAAATTTTACTGTGTTGGGCAGAAGGAAAAATACGCTCACCAGAACAAGCAAGGGCTAAGAAACTAAACTCTAAAGTAAATGTCTGAAAGAGGCCGTCGAATTCGAAATAAATTTCTCAATGATAACCCGACATTGGAGAGGCCACGCTCATCAGGATGTTAAGACCATCGCTTCTAAAATCCTGGTTAGGTTTAATGAACACTTGCAGAAAACAAATTCCTCAACATCGGTTAATAAGGCAGATTCGAGCCAATCTGGCTTCAACAGAATCTAGATCTCTCAAAGACAATTTCGCCTTCTGCTCTTGAAGACGAATCTTTCAAAACTTTTGGCGTGGGCTGAAACAGAAACAGTTGTAAAGATCCTTTGGAAACAAACAATTTGAGTGTACGATGGCTTCATCTGACACGAGGGGTGGCTTATGCAATAAAATAATATATCGACCTAATTATTAATGTTTATACTATTTTGTATTAATGTGGAAAATGAAGATTTTTCAATGAGCCTAGGAAACTTACCTAATTAAAAAAACTACAAATTATTATTCAGGAACGATAAAAATAATCATTAAATGAACTTGAATGAGCTTAATTTACACTGATTATCCACCTATCTTGAAGCATTATGTTCGCGTCGTCGGTAGCGCTAGTTTAAATTTTGCGCCATTAGAAAAATCGGGGCTCATTTAGTTGGAGAGAATAAACAAATAGATGACTTAAGGGACACATGCCTTCAAGACACAGGTAACCTCAGCTGGAAATATCGTAGTACCTCCTCATTTCACTTGAAACACTAATTATTATATAACAAACCTGCAGGGCTCTGTGCTGAGAGTGGAGCGCTGCAGCGAGTATGGAGCTCTCATGGCACACCTGCCTGTGCTTATAGCGCGCCCACTGCAGCTCTACGTTGCGACGCGCGTGTAGCTCTTCACTAGGCAACTTAGCAGCTGGTCTCTCGCGCAGTCTGTCCATACATACGTTCATACTCACGCATTCAAATGAAATCTCGTTTCTCAAATTATCAATAATATGGAATAGAGTACCTTTATAGCATTCAAAAATTGCTTCTATAATTGAATTTATTACAGAAAGACCATGATAAAAAGTATGTATGGTGGCCAGATTTCAAAAACTTGTTTCCTGTTCAGATTTGTAAAACGTTTTTATTAATAATTCGAATTCACTTATGATATCAGCAAAAATAAAATGCAAATTGCTTATTGATTCAGTTATTTCTAATACCTAATGATGTTATTTAATAATGATATAATTAGATGTCTAATGAATATAAAATTTTCATAAAATTCTAACCATGTTTTGTTAACATTTTATTTAAAGAGGCGAAAACAAAAAGGCCATTTTTAATGGGACAAATCTACAGTTTTAAATTTCTTCTATCAGAAAGTATGTGCAAATAATAAAAAAATATTCACTAGCTAAATTTATTAAATCACTCACTTTGCTTCCTGTTTGAGTTTCATGGAGATTTCAGCTTCTTCAATAGGTTTGAGCTGCCCTTCATTTTTTTGAAGCTTGCGGATGGCCTTTTCAAGACGCCTAATTTTCTTCTCCTCACGGGCTTTCTGGATGACTGGATCTGTTTTTTTCTTCTTCTTAAGTGGCTCTGCCCTATAAATTATCGGGCCACATTAACATTTAATGAAATATGAAAATGAGCACACAAACAAGAAAGCTTTGATGTTGTGTCACAGATTATTTTAAATCAAATAAGTAAAATTCCTTGTCCAAGCTTCCATTAAAAAAGATTTGGGGCGTTTGTAGAGGCAGGATCACAATTTAGTACAAAAATCAATATAAATTTACATATTTAAGCAACACATGAAATGGTTTTTCATTCATGTATCATAAGTGCAAAATTCTTAAGTAAAATAATTGGTTATAGTTAGTTGTAAGATTCATTGCAAGCAAAGCATTACCTGAGTGCAGATGTGAGTTGCACACATAGAGGTCCAGATTGGGTGCTAATGAAACGCACTCCCAACCTGCCTACAAGAGACTGGCATCTGCAACAGTAAGAAATGTACAACATTAAAGACTAAAATGTTCATTTAAAAAGCATGTTCTTACATTTTGTTCTTCATAGGTGACCAGAAATTACAGAAAATAACAACAACCCATGTCCAGACACCTGAATGTGTCTGCAATATTGTTTGATGTCTAAAAAAGGAAAAAAAAGAGAATTTTTAATAGAACCATTTTCTGGTCTTCAAACTACTGTACTGTATTTAGAAAATTAGCACTACTAAGCCAAGAGATGAGACTAAAAATTTATCCAGAAATAGGTACATTACTTTGGAGCAACAGTATTTTAGTAAGAAGTTAAAATTTTCCAATCCTTACCAAGCCAAAAACAAACAGAAAATTTGATTTACCATCAATGCCCTTAACTTTGGCAATAAGTTAGTGCCTGCCTTCAAAAGAAAATCTGTTTTGTTAACAGAGCTGAATCAAAAATTTCTGGCGTGATCAAAAATGCTTCATGGTTATTATGCAGCAATTGAACCCTTTTAAATTGTAGTGTTACCAGTATTATACATTTTTTATTGAAGAACAGCTAGTTAAGTGCAGTAGCCGCTATGTGCATCAGTGACAAGATGAATTGACAAAATTGAACTTATCCTCCTGTCTTCCAATCAGGAATGTCAGGCCAAATTTTCCAAAAATCACAGATGTAAAAGATCATTTTACAGGAGCTTTCTAGAAGTTGAAAGTAAAAATTTCCATTTTTTCTTGATTTTTACTTACTTGATTTTTTTCTTGATTTTTACCCCTTTTTGTAAGACTCACCCCCTGCAGAGTTTGGTAATTGTGTTACCAAGATAAGGATTTTAGGTCTAATATGTGCCAGTATTAATATGGATTTGTGGCAAAAACTACCGTCAACCGGGGCTACTTGGGATGATTTCGAAAGTTTTTCATTCATAACTTCTTACCATGAAACATTCCATAAACAAGTTTAGGCTCATTTCAAAGCTCTTTGCAAGGGCTATCACATGGCTTCTCCAAAAAAATTCCATATGCTATTCGTAAGGTGTCAGAAGCAAAAAAAGTGTTTTGAGTAGCCCCGTCAAATGGGGCTACTCGGGACACTTGGAATAAAACTTCATTTTAAAACATTTGAAGAGGGCAGAGTGTACTCATCCATTACTAACAGTACTCTGAAGTCTTCCTATTCATTGTAGATGATGTAGAGGTAGAATAAATGACCTTTTCTGTAATTTTTATTTTTTACTTGTTTTTCCATTATTGATATGATATTACCATATACATTAATTGCCGTATTATTGATGCAATATTACCGTATCCATGGAGATGCCATTGAGCATTTACAACAACCTTGTCCACTGCAAGCTTCATATCAGCAGCCTTATAGCATTTTTCTGTATCTGTAAGCATACAGGACAGCTTGTAATTTCACACCATTTTAATTGGGTTAAGTGAATTTACTATAAAAAAAGATCATGAAAAACATACCTGAAACAGAAAGGAATGTTTTAGTGATAACCATCATATGTTTTGGAGAAATAAATCATATTTTAGGTCAATTACTTTTCATTCTATGATTCCTGGTGCACAATTCTATATATGACATTCTATGCACAATTTTGTGATGACCATGATATGATGCACAAATTTTTTGATAAGTGAATTTTTTTCCGCTGAGCAAGGTAAATGTAATCAATATTCTTTGTTTTTAATCAATTTTTTTCTTAACTGGAGCCTTTGCTGAGGTTCTACTGTAAATGCGTTTTTGGGGGTGTCCCAAATAGCCCCGGGGGAGGTGTCTCGAGTAGCCCCGCCATGCGGAAATGGCTGCCATTTTCTTTGGATTGAGGTATGTAAATTCTGCAAAAAAGTTTTCATACTGACACTTTTTTTAAGCAAAATTTTTTAATATGGCAAATATTTTTTTTACTACAGACCTTAGCAGAAGTAACTTTTCAAAATATTGTTTTTCACCACTTTTTCAGGAATTATTCAAAGCTAGTAAATGTAGTATTTTTGAACTTCCTTTATACTACATAGATGGGAAAAATATTGATGTTTACACCACTATATTTAGTTTAGCAATAATCCAATTAGTTTTGATTTTAAAAAAGTTTTATGCCATGTTACAGGACTGTCCCAAGTTACCCCGCCCGTCCCGAGTAGCCCCGGTTGACGGTATTATCTACAACTACAAGCACAGGCATTTTTTTCACCTTTATGCTTTTTGAACAGCTTCTATCTAATTTTCCAGCTTGGCCTGCTAGGCAAATGAGTTTACAGTTAAAAATTGTTTTTTAAGGCTCATAAATTCAATCATAGCTCAGCCTAAACGGCTAAACTCAGAGTCAGAGCAGGCTGCAGGCTCAGCAGTCAGCACTCAGCAGGGCCTCTAAATGGAAAATTGGGCAGGTATGATCACCTTAAATTGGACAAAAATGCTTGTAAATCTAGCTAATTTAACAAATTCAAACAGCCTTTCTCCAATTTATTTACAAAAAAAAAAAAAAAGAATGACTATTTTTACCTGCAACTTTAGAAAATAACTAGAAAACAATTGTTCTTACCTACAAATCTGTAATTCTAGGAAACTTCTGCCCAATATTACAAATTAGTCTGGGTGGAATACATATCTCAAATAATCATAGAATGGCAATGAAAATATTTAAGATTGATTATTGCATTTTAGCCTGGTCACTTGCTCCTTCTCAGTTTAAATTGTTTAATCACTTGAAAATATTAGCAAAGTTATAAACTACAGAGACAGTCTGCTTTTAGGGATTCTTGATTAAATCTGTATGTCAGTAATGTCACTATGTGCAATTTGTACCTGTTGGCTGTTAGAAATATTAGTATTAGTAAGTATTAGTACTACCCTTCAAAATTTACACCCTAGGTCCGGGGTCCCTAGCCAGTGGCCAGGCCCAGGCTCGCCAGCTAACCCTAACAGTCCAGACAGTCAACAGTGCAGTTGCAGTGAGTGTACAGTAACAGTTCTTATACACTAAACCTGAGGCAGATACTGAATTTCTAACCATTCATACAATCTAAGATGAAAATTATACTACACATTTTATTACTGGCCTACCTACCATAGTCATAAGTAAGCCTCTGCCTGACTAGCCAAGTTGGGAACTTGGGACTTGGGAGTGCTGACCTCACCGCCACAGGTGATAGGTTTATCATCTATGCTGCTATGCATATGGGTCATAATAATCAATCATTCTAATGGGTAATGTTGTTGTGTCAAATAAATTTATTAGTATTAAGATTGATGGCCGGTATTTAATAATTATTTAGGAAATATAGCTAGGCTTGCAGCCAGGCTTACCGGTGAAATGTACAAAGAAATCCCGTAGAGGCTAAAGACATTGCAGATTAGGCAGCTAGATTTAACTTGTTGTCGTCCGTACTTTTGTAACTTGGTAAGATTCCTTGCTGTCGGTATGACGGATTCTTTCCAATTGACTAACGATCGAATTTAGAAAACCGTACTTTTTCTGACAAAAAAAGCTAGCTTTGGTGTATTTTAGATACTCCACTGCAGTGAGTTTACCAAAACATATATTTTTTAATTTTAATGTTCTTATTATTTTATTATTGCGACGACGGTCATGCACGCACGAGGAAGCATGGTTGAATTAATTAATTCAACCATGCTAGGAAGAACAGGTGACGAACGAAATTGAACCATCGATGATCTGGGGAGGAGTTAAAGTGTATAGATGAGCAAATGCAAAGAGGATGACAACGAAAGCTACCACCTCCACGTCCACGGGACTGATCCACAGGGAGAAAGCACTGAGGGTCGTTGCGAAGGGTAGGTTGGCGAAAAGATGCTGGGTGTTCAGGAACGGATCACCGAACTCGAGGCAAGCGGTTATCGGTGAACGTTACACCATTTACTTAGGGCCAGGAAATCATTGTGACCCGAGCGTAGCTGATAGAGGGCGGCGAATATATAAAGGGAGGGAGTGAGACTACTTCCGAGGCGATCAGAGATGGTGGGGTAGCCAGGGCACAATTTATATCGGCCGTTTCAGCCATGCAGTTGGAATTTCTTAGCAAATAATGTTATGTCGCCACTTTTGATTCGAGGGAAGGCCAAATTTGACATGAACTTAGTCTTCATAGGTCTTCATTGAAGAGCACTGGTAAGGAACTGTAAGCATGCAAGTTTCAGGTGCGCGGACAGAGAAAGATCGCCTGTTTCAGCTTTGTGGTGGCCAGGTTTCTTTCTTTCTTCTTTAATTGGAATTTATGGGAGCCTCTGAAGACTAGTTCAATGTGGCCCCATGTCAGAACAGTTCAAGGAATTTGACTGAATTTTGTTTTCAGGTACAAAATTCGGTGTCTTGAAAAAAAACTCAAGATTTCTCAATGGCTAAAAGGCTACAGAACGGGGCCACCAAAATGGAGACCACATCGGGGCGGAGAGCACCACTCCAGGGCAGCCAGCCCCACTCCAGGGCAGAAGGCCCCACTCCAGGGCAGCCAGCCCCACTCCAGGGCAGAAAGCCACACTCCAGGGCAGATTAGCCCCACTCCAGGGCAGATAGCCCCACTCCAGGGCAGAAAGCCCCACTCCAGGGCAGAACCTGGGGACACTAACCACTACCTGGGGACACTAACCACTCACCTGGGGACACTAACCACTACCTGGGGACACTAACCACTCACCTGGAGACATTAACCACTCACCTGGGGACATTAACCACTCACCTGGGGACACTAACCACTCACCTGGGGACACTAACCACTCACCTGGGGACATTAACCACTCACCTGGGGGCACTAACCACAAACCCGGGGGCACTTACCACACTTCGAGGCATCTTAAATCTTTGTAAAGAATTTTGCAGTTAGGTGTCGGGAGCATTTATAGGTGTTCAGGAGTTAAACTTCACTTTAGCTGGTCGTAACTTCCGCCGGCTCAACACCTCGGAGCGGGACAGCACGGCAATTTCAAAGTTCGAGAAAGATAGTTCCAGAAAGGTGACGTAGCAGCCGGCCGAAGCCGGCTACTGTCACGGGAGCTCAGCAAAAAGAACCTCTTGCCTCAACGGTTAGAACAGAACCCCCGGTGGCCAGGTTAATTTTGAGGCAATCAGTCAGAAGTCCGTGAGCTGAATAATTAGCAGGATTGCAATGGCGGTACAAGAGGGGATGGGGTGACGTATTGTGACGAACGAAGAGCGCTTTGGTCAATTTCTTAGCGGCGGATCAGTCAGAGGCACTTCTTTGAGCTTCGTGAAAAAGACGCACATGGTTAGATGATGGCAATGTTGAAAAATCCGCACCAGGAATTCGAATAACAAAGTTGTTGATAAGCGAAAGGATTACAACAAATCTTTGGGGACAGATTGGATTCACGGTAAGTTAAGGCAGGGCGTCAGCCTGCCTTTGCTTTGCCAAAGCCAGCGGGCCAGGATGTGGTGGAGATAAGGGGCAGCAATCATAGTGAGGAAAGCCTACGCATACCTCTCTGGTGGTACGCGTAATTTAAACCATTCTTGTGCGTGAGGCTAAGGAGGCCTTTGCATGAATAATATTGGCCAAGTACGATGTTCTTTGGATCCCGTCACTATCGCCAAGGCCTACAACGAGCTGAACATTTTCCTTCAAGAGTCGACTCATTTGCTGGTCAATGAGACGTGATCCATGGCCAAAGCGACGCGTTATGCTGATTACACATAGCGTGATTCTCACGATAAAGCCTCGTCAAGCGCCATCTTGAACACTTAAAGCATATGGAGCGAGGCCCGATTCACGTTCAGTTAGTGTTCAATAATATTTGGGCACCATGGAGAAGATATAATTGGCATGATTTGCTAATCAGGAACAGGTGGGCAAACAATTTACGGGAGTTCGTCGAAGGGCTCTTCTGAACATAACTCTGGCCCATTGATGCCTTGAAGACGACATACAAGTCACGACTGAGTCAGTAGTCATTCTAACCTGACGTTCAGAATTTCAATTTAATGCCCGTCGTTCTTCTGACGTGTGGAGGGTCATGGACTACCCACTTGATGAAGCGCCAAAAATAGCATCCAAGAGAATAATTTAAGTAGTTATTTCACTAGCATCGGTCAGAGAGACGAAACTCAACAATCGTACGAGTCGTGGTCGCATCTCGCTGCGTAAGACTGAACTAACTGGGCTGCAAATGCACCTCTGCGACAAACTAAGATTATTTCCAAGTATTCAAGGAAAGAGGTAAAAATATTCAAGCGCTGAAACTTTTTTAATGTTGTCATAAACTTTGCCGCCACATTTACAGTGACATTCAAACGTTGACTTCAGGTAAATAACGTAACACGCCGAGCGAGCATTTTCAAAGTACGCTTCATACGCAGTATCCAGACAAAATAAAATAATATTAAACATGCAAAAGCTTTCCAAAAACAAATGTTCGTTTCATAATGTAGCTGCTGGATTGAAATTTCTGAAGCTATACTAAAGTAAAAGGAAATGACATTCGCTAGGCTTGAATCCGCTCTCAGAGGCTCCGTTCATATTTTTGATCCAGGATGAATGAAAAAAAATTACAAAACTCGCAACTGGCTAGCCCCATATTTCCAAAAGATGAATAAATCATAACTTCATTCATCGTTATGATCAAATTTTTCCTTCATGAATCATTATAAATATAATTACTGTTCATGGCTAATGTCTTGATTGGATCGTGCCAGCAATTGAGCCTTAATGTGAGAAAATAGTAGCTTTGAAACAAAACTTATTTCACAGGAATGCAATCAAGCTTCATATGAAGTTTCTTGATTAAACTAAAGAACTTTTCAATTAGTGAGGTCATTTTCTATTCATTGATTTATATAGTAGCCACATAAAAGTAATTTTTATCTCGATTCGCATTCAATGGCCTAATGATTGCATGGTATCATACAAGTTCTCAAAAACGAGGATATGAAGGAGGCGCAAAAGGCATGGGTTCCTGCTGTTGTGGGATTATAGGCAGGTTGGAAAATGGGCGGCGAGTAGCCTCCATTTCCTGACGAGGATACGAGTTTGGAGGGCACACACGAGTGGCCGGCGTACGGGAGTGGCCGGCAAGACCGGTCTGCAACTCGCCAGTATCTGAGGAAAAGTTTCGGGCATCGGAACGCTGCCCGGAAGTTACACCAGCTTTGGTTAGAAACGCCAGCGCTGATGCAATGCACTCCATATTAGGCAGAGACCCGTGAGAAACTGGTCGCGCTGGTGCACCTCCGCTTTCACTGAGAGTCATATTCCCTCGAGTGTTTGGGTCAATGCTGCTGCTTGCGGCCATCGACGTAGTAACCGCTGAAGACAAAAAAGAACCGGATTCCCAGTTGGCTCCTGTCAACGCAAGAGGACGAGAAATCCGGCTTTTCTTCACAACCGATTGCGGTCGTAGCTTTTGTACCTGGATTACACCGTCAATAATTGCGTAGAGTTTCGTGTCATCCACTTGCAGGCGTCCAAGAATCATGAGCTGTTCCACAACTTTTTGAGCAATTTCTGACAGTGGACATTGATGGTTATTATCAGCGATGGCTATGATGTTCACACTGCAGAAGTGTTCGCTCCAAATCTTAGAGAGCAACCAGTCCACCGACTGCAAGCAGACACTCCCGCTGGAGTCGAGATCGGTGCATCCGGGATCTTTTAACATGGCATCTTCGATCTTCCTCTTGGAACGTTCAACAGTATTGATATTGGGAATATCTTTGAAAATAGATAAGGGGTCTTTTCCTAAAATATTTGCATTGACAGCAGCAAAGAGTAAGTTTGATATTTTTGGGGCCAAATCTGCCAGGTGTGCCTCCAGTTCATTCAATAACTTGAGTGTGCTGATCACGGAATACTTGAATTCACAGCCAGTATCTGTGCTTGTGGTGGCTGCAGGTGTTTTAGGATGGCTCCGAGGCAGACTAGAAGCAGCCTTTGTGATGAAACTCATAATCTTCTTGGTTTGTTCACTGCCGTGGGGCGTCTGGTCAGGGCGACCGTCCGTTTTCAAAGTTGTTGAAGAAGAATGCGGTGGCGCCTCATCTTGGCCATCAGCGCGAGCCTCTTGGTCTAAGCCGTGCTTGCTGCGCAGGTTCTTGCGTTCTTGGTCAAGGTGGCTTTTGGCGCGATCATCGATAATGGCGCACCACACCTTATACCATTCAGGCTGAAAATCGAAATCCTTCACCGGAATATTTTGACTCTGAAGTTCCATGCTGCGTCGTTGATAGAAACTCCTCCATTCCTCGGCGTAATCGGGGTGAGCCATTGGGTGATCCTTGAAGTAGGTCTGTACAAATATCAATTTGCATCAGTGAGTAGCTCAGCTCACGATATTTTCATACTTAAGCATGTAAACGTAAAGAAAAAATTCTTGAAGGTCCTGACACTTGGTTCTCAATGCGTCATATGTAGAATTCAGTGAGAATAACGACGTTCCGTTTTCATAACATTTAGGTTTACTCAATGAAATTAAGATTGAAGTGGTCCTTAAATACTGATAAGGCTGGTGCCGGTATCCTAGTCTTTACAACATTCTCACGGAAAATAAGTTATTTAGAAAATAACGAAGAAAAAATATTCCATAAATGGCACTGCCAAAGAGTTCAAATAATTTATAAGACATAGTTATTAATTTAATCTGACCATGCTACCTCACCGGTATAAAAGTCTTAAATGTGGCATTCAAGTAATGGAATAGCATAAACCATCGAATACTGGCACCAACTCGCTAAAAAATAAATCTGAGAGCAGAATTATAACTCAAAAGATACCATCAGAATTTAACAATTCAAATACTTTTCACTTAGCGGCAAATTGCTGGATGTAAAATAATAAAATTTAATAAATCTCTCATGAAACTACAATGATGTACAATGATAATTCGAGTGATCTTACCTTCATCTTATTCATGTGCTCTTCAAGCGCGAGCAATTCATTCTTGAATCGAATGTGAGCTGCGGAAGTCTCTTCGGAGAACCTTATTCCTTCGCCTTCTGTACGGCGATCGCCGTAAACCGACCTCAAGGTCTTCGCAGCGTAACTCTGGTTGCGCTCAGGAGTGTGGCTTCGGCGGCGAGGAGTGATGCTGCGGCGACGAGGGGTGATGCTTCGACGGCGAGGAGTGATGCTGCGGCGACGAGGGGTGATGCTTCTACGGCGAGGAGTAATGCTTCGACGGCGCGGAGTGATGCTTCGACGGCGAGGGGTGATGCTTCGACGGCGAGGGGTGATGCTTCGACGGCGAGGAGTGATACTTCGACGGCGAGGGGTGATGCTTCTACGGCGAGGAGTAATGCTTCGACGGCGCGGAGTGATGCTTCGACGGCGTGGAGTAATGCTTCGACGGCGCGGAGTGATGCTTCGACGGCGAGGAGTAATGCTTCGACGGCGCGGAGTAATGCTTCGACGGCGCGGAGTGATGCTTCGACGAGTGGTGATGCTTCGACGGCGCGGAGTGATGCTTCGACGAGTGGTGATGCTTCGACGGCGCGGAGTGATGCTCCGACGGCGCGGAGTGATGCTTCGACGGCGAGGGGTTATGCTTCGACGGCGTGGAGTGATGCTTCGACGGCGCGGAGTGATGCTTCGACGGCGCGGAGTGATACTTCGACAACGAGTCGAAAAATTGTCGTCTCGAGGTGAGATGCCACGCTCTCTGAAAGTTATGCGTTCCTGGGAAATACTGCGACAACGAAAATAGATTTCTTCCTCTGCATTAGCGAGAAAGCGAGAACCCCTTGAAGGATTGTCCCGAAAATATGCATCCAGGACCTCTTGACGCCAAGGACTGCCGCTACGGCAAGTCTCGTACCCATGCTCATGGCCGTGTCCATGATGTGGAGATGACAAGCCACGATAAGAGCTGCTATGATGAACGGCCGGACCAATGAATGAAGGCGGTTGACGATTCCAGTCATAATTTGAGCAGCCAGCGCGGGTTAAGCGCTCTGGAGTCGTCGGTCGGTGAGCGGCACTAACGACATTGCGCCCTTTGTCAAAACAATCAACTAAACCAAACCAATCTGACGCAGAATGGTCGATACTTTCATCGACGTGCCTACGGCTGGATGATTTATGTCCCAGCTCTGAAGGAATCGAGAAATCAAGACGTGACGCCAAACTTGAACTGAGTTTCAGACCCAGTCGACCACCCAGCCTGCTAGCCATTGGCCGGCGAGACTGGTAGGGCGTCGCAACTCCATCATCCCGCACCTCAGAAAACCTGGAAAAAAATAAAATACATATCTTAATTATGGTTAATGTGACAGTAACACACAGTCTTGTTAATTTGCAGATTATATTACATTGAAGAAGTGATTAAACCTTAGAGCAGTGGTAAGTATGAGTAAAATTAAGTCTTTATATTTTTCGGAAGACTTCCACCTTTTCCCAATCCTGAATGCAAAATAACATAATAGTACTATTCATCGTAACCGAAGCTTTACAAAGCTTGTTAACATGTTTTCAGAGTGGCCACTGCACGCCAATTACTTTTCAATTTAAGACCGAGTTAGCCTACCAACGAACAAAATTATGTTACAGAACAGCAAACAAACTGTTTCTTCAAATGAACATCGATCGTGAATAAATAAAATGGAATGGGTAAAATTTAGAAGGTGTGTTATCTCAGCTATTATAATGTCAATTATTAAGTATGCTATTTTGGATACTAGCGTTGCTTGACTTTCCCATATGGAAATCTTTTACAAGATGGCGTTTAAGAAACGCACACATAAAACGCACTATTTATGCAGTATATCCGGACTCGTACCGATGTCTGCTAATGTAATTCTACGATTAAATCATTTAACTCGAACGTTAACTTGTCCCTTCAAATAACTAACTATATTTGGAGAAATCAAGAGCACGTGGATTTTCAGGTATCCATGTTGCGTCACCATGTCTTGAGCTTACTTTGTGTGGACGTAATGAGCGAACGAACATGGACGTCCATTTGGCGGTAACAAGAGATCACGAACATGGGGTTTTATCTAGTCTCGGACCAATATAATATCCAGATTCGTAGTTTCGAAGCTCACGCTACAAGTTTAATTGGAATTAGAAGAAACTTGTGACCTCTAATTTCGCTCATTCAAATTACCATAGAGGGGGAAATTAGATTCACGTATTGTTATGACAGGCTCCATTTTTGCGTTTTTTGTTGAACTTCTACTGGGTCATCAAAAAGGAATTGTTATTCATACATTCCATAAATACCGAGTTTAGACTATAATAACTCTCCATTTATCTTCTACAATTGAAAGAGCCTGATTTTTCTCATGCATGCGATAAGGTGCCTGTACACAGGGATAGTACTAGCCGCTAGTTCATCCGCCGCTTGAACTGTCCACGCTACTAGCCTCGTGTATAGGTGCCTGTACACAGGGACAGTACTGGCCGCCAGTTCATCCGCCGCTTGAACTGTCCACGCTACTAGCCTCGTGTATAGGGGTTCAGCCGCTTCAGAGGCATGCGCCGGCAAGTGCCCGAGATGCAGCCGAGAAGGACAACGATGTGTTGATTTCTGCGCTGGAGATTGGAGAAGTGGCTAGTAGCGCTGATGCTGCCATGGCGAGAGCATTTGTGCCGCTCTTGTGAAGTATCTTGGGTCAAGTGAATCATGGATTCTTTGAACGATAATGTTTCTAAGAGGAATCCAACAAAATGGATTCCAGACGAAATTCAATTATTCTTTGAAATATTCCAAAAATACGAATTAAAGTGGAATGTTTGCCATGACGGTTACTCCAACAAAATGAAGAGAGAAACGAGTATTTTGAAACTGGAAGGAGACCTTATTAGTCAGGGCTTAGTTGTTCCCGACGTTGCATTTTTAAAGGTTAGAATAAAGAGTATAAAAACGACGTACAGACACGAGTTGTTGAAGGTGATCCCACTATCCATCTTTGCAGAGCTCACTCGATGGCTTCTAACGACGCACTAGCGGGCGCGAACGAGAAGATACTACTCTCATCGTGTGTACAGGCTTACTTGCCGGATAGTCAACAAACGACCGATACTAGCCAGATTTACCAGCAGTCTGCACTATCCCCGTGTACAAGCACCTATACTTAGATAGTGTATACTGTTGAAAACACACGAGGACTTGTTCCTATTTATAAGTGGGATGTCTTGAGTTTTTAGTCTTAGATTCAACCTCTAACATTCCATCAATACTTTCCCGCAAGTCGTCACGAATCTCGTTTGCCCATTATTGGAGCACACAATCCTCATACCTCACTTCTTTACCATTGTTTACGTTTATTTTTTGGAACTTCAACGATTTTTACTGAACGATGTACAACGCTATATATCAGCGGTTCCCTGCTATAAAAGAAGCCCACATAGTGCGGCTCCGAGATACCGATGACAGGTGAAGCGTGACGTGTGGGAAGAATTTTTATTTCCATCGAGAAATTTTCTACCTATTCGTTAAATTCTTTCTAATTATCAATCTTGATCTTTTTTCTATGAACAATTTTAAAATCGTTTTTGGAGTGTCAAGATATTTTCCCTACTCATATGATCGTGCGAATATAAATACAGTTGTTCGCGATGCGCATCCGAGTACGTTGGTATGACGTCACGCAATCTTTATTCTTGACTAACGGGGCATAAAGCGACAAGTTGGAGGACTTGATACTAACTAACGCGTCCCCTTATTCGGCAGTACGCATTCCTGTCGAGCAGCGGAACATAACGGTATCCTATAGTGACATTGACTCTAGTTTCCTCTTCCGGGGTTTCCAATTTGCGTATTTTAGGGTCCATGAATATTTTTAAACAGAGGCCTAGTTTGAATGCAACTTTCAACTCTTATCAATTTGAAACTGCGAATGGATAGGTTTTGCCAGATTTTCTTGCTTTCCCTTCTATCTTCAAAATTGAGGTTTAACTTTTTCTTAATTTTTTTTTAATTGAACAGTGCTTATTTTCGTTGCTTAAATTAAATTACTATTGAATTTGCGATTCAGGCAATCGAGTGACATAGTTACATCTATAAAACACGATCGCACACTTGTCAGGTTTGAATCCATCTAATACAGCGGCTGGCATAGCTGTATACTTGAAATGTTAGCATTGTATTCTGAACGAGTATTTACCCGATTTTCACTGCCCTGCTGAATCCTCATAAGCAATTCTGATATAGAGAAATATTCAGTATAGTGCAGATTCGATGGTCTCGGCTAATGGAAGCTCTGCCTTATAATTCATGAACTAAAGAGTGTTATCAAGATAAATGATTGATGTCTAATTTTCAATGGCCACTGGAGAATAATTATCAGAAGTCGCAATTCGGAACGCAGGATAATGCTTTCACTTTTCAGTCAGAGTCATCATTGTTTAATACTGCTATAACTGCAAACCTGACACGCCAAAGGGAACAAATTATTTCAGTCGACATCAGAGTTCACCGCGTTGCCATGGTTTGCTTATTATGCATGGAGGGAATTCGAGATGGAGCGAAGAATGAATATTCTTTTATTCAGAAAAGAACATAAGATATCCTGCTTCCATTTGCCGCGCCCATGGGGCGTCCATGTAACTTGGGCTCCTCCGCTGTGGTGTCACTAAACCAAAAATTCGGGTCAAAGCAGAGAATTTATTTTGACACAAGATCTACTACTTCAGAGTAGCAATAAAATACTGAGATTGCATATGCAAAACTACACAGGTCTATTATGGCTAGTTAGGTAGGGAATTTTTTTATTTGCAGTTTCGCAGATTGCGAAAGGAGCAGCTTCATCTTTGGTGTACACAAGTTTACACTCTGTTTTAGCCGCAAGTAATGAGAGCGAAACAGCATTTTTATTTTAACCTCTGGAACTTGGTGGTATTTTATTTTATTAACTTCAACTCACTTTAGCACATTCATGTATTGTCACGATAGTCCTTCACTGTAACTTAATACTATGTTACCCCCACTTGAAGAGTGGAAGCTTGAAAATTCCCTCGGGTCAGAAGTAAATAGCGACCCGAAAAATTGTACAACTCAGCAACTAACACTCAGAAATATCTTAGGCTCATTTTCTAAATAGCGATGCACTATTTGCTCTTGGGTGACCCAGTTTAGCCCGGCAGAAAGATATATCACAGCTACGACGCTCGCTGCATGTGTTGTGAATATATATATATTCACTATTATTAAACAAATACACTTTTCGGACATGGACCTATTTATTTTTATAATCGTACATAGTAGGGAGTAATACTCGATAGAAAATTTTCAATTCAGCTCGTTTCATAAACCAGCGTTCAATTCGCGTTTCAAGTTGTTTCATAAACCAGCGTTCAATTCAAGTTTTCGGCTGTTTCAGCGAGTTTTATAAACCAGCGTTCAATTCAAGTTTTCAGTGCGTTTCATAGAGCAGCGTTCAATTCAAGTTTTCAGTACGTTTCATAAACCAGCGTTCAATTGAAGTTTTCAGTTATTTCAAGTACTAAAACTGATAAATTCCGATGAAATAAATCAAGGTGTTCATAGAATAGAAGTGTAGGCACTGAAGAAATAGGCCCATGGCCTGTTGCCGATTCTTGTTCTTTTCGTGACTTGATTCACAAGGGATCCGGCCTTTGAGACCCGATCTTTCCATAACTGACGATTGGTTGAGATAGCTGCTGGACTTATTGCCTGGTCCATAAGTTGCTAGGCATTTTAAGACTGAACATATGCTCCTGCATAGCTTCGTCTAGTCTGTTCTTGAAGGCGTTCTTCCTCGGAGCGTCACCGATGGCATCAGGGAGGCTGCTCCACATGTCGGTGACTCGAAGAGAGAAGAAATTTTGTCGCATGGATGTGTTACAATGTAGTTTTTCAGTTCATAGCCGTGGCCCCTGGTGTTGGTTCTTGTTTCAAATAGTAGTAATCCTTCTGGGACATTGTATAAGCAATGAGGATACTTGTAGGCTTCAATGAGGTCCCACTCAGACGTCGATAACAGAGGCTCGATAACTTCATAATCTATAATCTTTCCTCATAGGACTTGCCTTTCAAGCCCGGAATTATCCTCGTTGCACGTCTTTGAACACTATTAAATTTTTGTCCTCTTCAAGTTTCGGCGACCACACGACGTTTTCAAACTCTGGGTTCGGGCGCACGACAGCAACAAACAACTGCTTCATCGCTACTGCATGTAGGAACTCGAAAGAGCGTCTGATCAGTCCAAGTCGTTTATTGGCTTCATGAACTTGACCTTCAATATGCTTAAAAAATTTCAACTCACTGTCGATATTAACTCTTAAATCTTTTTCCATTGTCGACTTCGACATCATCACACTTTCGTTTCAACCGTGTCTTCTCATACTGTAATCTTGCTGTTCATTATTCTTGCCAAGGTGGATTACTTTACATTTGTCAGCGTTAAAACGCAGCTGCCACTTATCAGCCCAGTCAACCAGCCTGTCAAGATCAACTTGCAACTGTACTTTTTGCACCGTATTCTTCACTGTATTATAAATTTTTGTGTCATCAGCATACATCGAGCACGCGCTAGACACAGCTTCTGGCAGATCGTTTATAAACGCAACGAATATAACAGGCCCGAGAACGCTTCCATGTGGCACGCCGCTGCGCACTGAAACCCAGTCTGATACGGACCCATTAATACTGACACGTTGTCGTCTCCTTACTAGAAAATCTCTGATCCATTCGAGTACCTTACTCTTAATTCTCAAAGACTTCAATTTACGCAACAGCAGCTCATGCGGGACACTGTCAAACGCCATGGCAAAATCGAGGTACACTGCATCAACTGGCTCCCTTTCGTCCAGCAGGCGCATCCATTCGTTTAGAGTAGGCAGGACGTTAGTGGTGCAGGATCTCCCGGCAATAAAGCCATGTTGACAGCTGATAGGAGATTATTAGCAGTCAAATGATCTATCAATCGATCCCTCACAACAGATTCCATTACCTTGCAAACGGCACCCGGGCAGCTTAATTTTTTGAACAATGGCAGCAGCACCTTTTTGCACCTTTTGCACCCGGGCAGCACCTTTTCTGAACAATGCTGTCACTTGAGCTTCTTTCCAGTCAGCCGGCAAGATCCCTTCGTTCAAAGTTTTTCGAAAAATGGCGTCAAAGGGCCGGCTAGGACAGTTGCTAACTCTTTGAGTAATCTGGGGTGGAAGCTGTCCGATCCACATGACTTGTTTGGATTAACAGCGATAAGGCGCTTGAGAACCTATTTTCTTGTATTTCAAAACTTGGTAATTTAAAGCTATTGAGGAGCGACTAGGCGCTCCTCAATAGCAGGAATACTGTTCAAATCCTCTTCAGTGAATACGCTACTGAAAAACTGATTAAGAACGTTAGCCTTGCCCTCATCAGAGGATATCTTTCGTTGATCTACTTTCAAATCAGAAATACCGTCCTTTATCTTGCACTTCGAGCTAGCGTACAAAAAGAAGGCTTTCGGGTTCTTTTTTGCATTTTTAGCAAAAATTTTTGCGAGGGTTCTTACTGCGGTGCGATAGCTTTCTTTAGCTTGATTTCGAGCTCTTGCGTATAGGTAGTAGTCAGCATCGCTACGAGTCCTTATAACGCTGGTAGGCTTCCTTCTTTGTTTTCAGCTTAGCGAAAACTGTACTGTTCATGCAATGAGTTTTTTTTTGCCCCACCAAGCTTAATTTTAGGTACACACGCATCAACTGCAGACATAACCGTGTCCTTGAGAAATGACCATGACTCGGCCACATTCATGTCATGAATACAGTTCGAAATATTCACTGCTTCACGGAGTTTATCATAGTCGCCTTTCGTAAAATTCAAACGCACACGCTTTCGAGACGTCTTTTCTGTACAGCACTTTAGACTGAAAAACAATGATTGGTGATGGCTTTTGCCCAAAGGAGCCTCGTGACGAAGCACATCTAACATCGATTCATCACTAGTAAACACCAGGTCTAGAATATTGGGAGTCTGTTTACTTCTATAATGGGTTGGCTTGGTAACATACTGGACTATGAAGAAGTCTCTCACAGACTCCATGAACAAGGATGCTTGGCGATTCTCATCCTTTGGAGAGGATCCATCTGTCCAGTGTAGCTTTGGAGGATTAAAATCACCAACGATCATTGTGTTTGACCTACGGAAAGTCATGCCCGGTAAAAGACTGTTTAGCGCTTTATCGTTATCAGAGAAACTGTTTGGTGATCTATACACGACGCCTATGAGGAGGCTATTTTTGCCTTCGAGAGAAAGTTCGCACCACACTGATTCTCTAGCTGATTGATGCTGTGCAGATAACTTGATTTTCTTAACCCCATAAAAGATTCTAACCCACAAAGCTACACCTCTACTGCACTGCTCTTCAATTGAGTTATGAAAACAATCAAAATCTCGCACTGATATTCAACAGGTACAAATTTCCCCCCGTAATTTTTAGGGAGTGTTTCTGTAATACAAATAATGTCTATGCACTCTTTTTCGATCACAGTTAACAGTTCACTTTTTTTGTTCAAAACAGAATCCAAGTTCGTATAAAAACATTTTAAAACTTTTTGTGCACTTTCACTTTGAACTTTGATGCATGCGTTTACTTCCTACATTATTTACAGGCCTGGATCTATGGATATGACTTCTTACTTGTCTTCCAGCTCCGCTGACTGACCGTGTGCGGCCGGTGTTATCTTGACATCGTGAGAGTGGTTGACCCGAGTCTCCGTGTTTAAGATAACAATAGCGCCAAGCGGCAAATCGCATCAGTTCATCATCTTTCCCCTATTATACTTAGGGTGAGCAATACTCAAAATCGTCGTGAGAATGTTGAGCTCACCGAAAATAACTGGCACGTACAGAGGACTTTGAGTAAATGAATGTGCATCGTGAAAGAGTTGTGTTATTTTAAATAATTTCAACCAGCAAGTGTGACTTCCGAACCAGAGAAAGAATACAATCAATCAGGTAACTAGCAGTATTTCGACCACACAAACAACGATTCAAGCGCGATTTACATATTCGAAAACATTGCCATTATAGTCGTGCAGAGATTTCCACAATTTACCTTCGTACCGAATCTCAAATTCATACATCGTTGGTTCATCGATTACTCACGCTTACAAGAAACAATGATATTGCCTCTAAAAATGAATAAGTAATAACCAATCAAACGTGAAGAACATCGCATAGCTTAGCATATATAAGTACACATCAAAGACTAGAAGCTCATTGGATTTACGGATTGGATTGCGCAGACCAAAATTATGTTTATAATTTGTTTATTTTCCGAGTCAAAATAATGTCTTTCCACTTAGTTCATAAAATTAAACACGAGACGTGGGCGGTGCTGCTGTGCGATGTTTAAAAGATGACAGCAGCGTTCACGCTCCCGCTTCTCGGCCACCATGGAGCTTGTTGACCACGATCCAAAACTTGCTTCGCCTGGCAGTTGACCTGAAATGATTGATACCATAAAAATTTTCCATCGAAATGAATCTGTATTTTTTCTTCAAATATAGACAAAAATTTTAAAATATGAACATAAGGACAATAAATTTAGACTATGATCGAGCAATTCACCTTGAAGAATACGTTCAAATAGCCGACCATGGAGGGCTTATTTTCTTCCAAGGATGTCCTTTCTGTCGTTGAAGCGGCTTTTCACAAGACACTCTAATCAATTTGCGTTAAAAAAACGTTTTTCAAGCAGAAAGCACATGGGATAGAAGATAGTCATGTTTGCTTATCAACTCAGTCTACCGCAATTGTTTTTCCAATATAATGGCAGATCAATTAATTTATCGTTTCTAGATAGTTTTAATTCTAATATAATACGGATTAAGGTTTTCCGCATCGCAAGGGAGCTCTTGATCAACGACCGGGCTTAATTTTGTTGCAGTAGAAATATCTTCACCCAGTTTTCGTAAGTGATGAATTAGAAAAGAGCGAATTTCTTTACGTGGTACACCGTTTTCTCGTTTCTGAAAAAAACGAATAACGTTGGTTTGTGCATACGATACCGTTGAGATCTGTGGCACTATCGATAAGCGTGAATGTGCACCATCCTGCAAGTTTAGAGTGGTTAAATGAGGTTGAACGTTTACAAGGAAGATATTTCTTTAACACAAAAATTCCAGGAACAAAATATCGATAAAAAACATTGTCACGGAATGCCAGTACCGTACCAAGCGGGTGTCGAAAACTGATTAGAATTGAAGCTAAATGCAGCTTGCGAATAATTGGTTTCTTTATTAAAAAAGATTCAGTAAAAGGGTATACAACGAGAAGCCAAAATAAAGCTGTAGTTTTTGGAAAAGTTCGAAACACGAGTACGGTAAGAGATAGAAGCCAGACGGCTGCTATGCCGATCGAGGCACACTGTAACCGAATCGGCGTAATGAGGTTTGATTGAGGCGAGAAATCGACATATCTTGAAGCCGTTCGTTGACACTTTCTGTTTTCATAGAGAGAAAGAGAGAACAAGTACGAATTCCAAATTTCCTATAGAGAGAAAGAATCAACAAGTACGGTTGAGTGAGAGAGGAAGAGATAATAAGTACGGTTGAGTGAGTGTGGAAGATATAACGAATACGGTTGAGCGGGAGAGGAAGAGATAACAAGTATGGTTGAGTGAGTGAAAGAGATAACAAGTACGGCTGAGTGCGAGAGGAAGTGATAAGTATGGTTGAGTGAGAACGAAAGAGATAACGAATACGGTTGAGTGGAAGAGATAACAAGTAGGGTTGAGTAAGAGAGGAAGAGCAAACAGGTACGGTTGAATGAGATAAGAAAAGCAAACAAGAACGACTGAGTGAGAGAGGAAGAGCAAACAGGTACGGTTGAATGAGATAAGAAAAGCAAACAAGAACGACTGAGTGAGAGAGGAAGAGCAAACAAGTACGGTTGAATGAGTTAAGAAAAGCAAAAAACAAGAACGACTGAGCGAGAGAGGAAGAGCAAACAACTACGGTTGAATGAGTTAAGAAAAGCAAAAAACAAGAACGACTGAGCGAGAGAGGAAGAGCAAACAAGTACGGTTGAATGAGTTAAGAAAAGCAAAAAACAAGAACGACTGAGCGAGAGAGGAAGAGCAAACAACTACGGTTGAATGAGTTAAGAAAAGCAAAAAACAAGAACGACTGAGCGAGAGAGGAAGAGCTAAAAAGTTCGATATAGTAAAAAAAATCCACTATTGATCAAACTATCAAATTAGGTTGTGCTGGAACACAAAGGGAAGCTTTAGCGCAAAAAAGACGTCCGTGCGCGAATGGTCACGCACCGTATATTTACGTTTAAAATTTAAAGAATAATACGAGCAAGAGTCGAAAACTACAATGGCAGCTAGACATCAACAATACCAATTCGAGAATGTTAGAATTCTAGAATCCACGATACGCGTGGACTAGGTGGCTATACCTGCAAGTAACGTGTGTCGTTATAAACGAGCTGGTCACACGAGTTTCGGACAGGGCGGTCAGGATACGACTCGAGGTATACCAGGCGTGTCTCGTTGGAATACAGATGAAGATTCATATACAAAATTGCTAAATATCGATTTAAATTTACTCTATTACAAAAAAGAAATCGATTACATTCCCATTGATTTATAACTAATATGATCTCAACCCGGTTCTTGATCTTGAACCCGATTTGATCTCAAAATACGAGTTATAGAACAAAGTAGTTCATACTTCTCATTTCAAAATTTGGGATTTTTTGGTTGTTTCGGAATTAATTTGTGCATACCAATTGCATAATCATGTTTCATTTTTTCATACAATCCTTTCCTATTTACCCATTAATAATAAAATTTCATGTTTAGGTAATATACTATACCGACTATCGTCCGTCCCTACTCCCTACAACACTACCAGCGACGAGAAGCAAGCAACAGCATCGTGCATCAGCTGACCCAATGAGGGCGGATCCGCGATAGTTAGAAGCTTAGAACCTTGAATGAGGGCAGATCCGCGATAGTTGCGCTGCGATCCATCGTGGCCTGGGACTGCTACGCCCGGTCCAAAAAATATACTAATGATACTACAGCCGTGTAGTAGCTCCTTGATCTTTGCTTTGCCAGACTTCAAACACACACACAAAAGATGGAACGCAAGCAGCCATACATTCAATACATGAAATATGAGCAGTTGGGGGCCACGTTCAGGCGTATCGAGGGCACAAGCGTCCTTGAAGATTTTAGTCTTCAAGGACGGTTTCAGATTCTGGAGCCACGAAGTCTTTCGAGGGCACTCGTGTTCCAAAAATATCTCGACACTTGTCGCTTTTACAAGAGGGTAATATTAGCTATAAGATCTGGCTAATATTACCTTATAGTATTTTTTGGGGGGTACGCAGCCGTGCACCACTAAATTTGTGCACCAATCAGCCTTGAAAGGAACGCCTAGCATATTTCCGGATGACCACCAATCAGCAGCGGATTAAGCCATCCGTCGGTAACCAGCCCGTGACATCATCTTGTTTTTTTTTTTTTAATATTAGGAGCTTTACGCCACCACATTCTGAAGCGAATAGCCCAGAGAGTAATGGTTATGCACCACTGAACGTTGCATCGAATCATCACTTCATACCCCGACTTTAGCTCGAACTGTAATTTGCGGACAACGGACTGCGACCAACCAGCCAGGTCGCCAGTGGAACTGCATGCATCCTGCCGTGCACCACCAGACCGTCACTTTTAGCTCAACATCCGGGGTTAGGTTTCAGAAAGCACCGTTCTGTTCCAAACTCTATCGTCCGCCAGCGAGTGACTTCCGCAGCTTCGCTAAATTGCGTAACTTTTAGCTCACTGCATCTGGGGTTAGGTTCCAGATAGCATAGTTCTGTTCCGAAATTTATCATCGTACGACGCGTGGCCGTTCGACCGTGGGTTGATTCGACACACGGGACAGATACGGACGGCTCCGACGCGCTCCGTCCGGGTGGTGTGAATTTTTTTCTCGCGTTGACAGACGACGCTGCGCCATACGACGCCAGGCTTATTTTCCTGTGGGCTGATTGATCTAATTCAATGGATGTGGTCTGTCTGGTGGCGTGCGGCTGATAATGTTAGGTCAAGGTGTGTTGTAGGCTACGTTCTTCAGGGAAGGGATCATGATAGTCCATTCGAAGCACGGCAGTGGTGGTCTCTGACAGGAGTCCCTTTTTTTGGTTACAGTATAGTATTTGGGGTTTTTGGTGTCCTTCACCTATCGAGTCTTACATTCTAGAGCCGGACGCGATTGGTGAAATACGCGGTGGGAAATTGTTCGAATGAAAATACAGTATTTATATTGTAATTGTTTGGTTAGTGAAATCCGCAACGGGCAATTCTTCAACTGACAGTACAGTATTTATATTGTAATTGGTAGCTTTTCTTTGCATAGTAAGTGATTACAAATCCTAACCACGCTCTTACTGCCGACCGAGTTTGACAAGTCGTTTATATCTGCCGATCGAATTCCTCAGAAACCCGTGAACCAGCGCACAGTCGTAAATAATTCTTCTCATTATGATTTATTGGAAACCCGCGATCAAATGAAGCCACGCTACCTGCAGCACGATATGGCGATAGATCACTTTACTTTCCTAGTGTAGAGCCGTACTAGCTGGTGTGAGTTAGGTCCTAGCGGTACTAGCTGAGTAGAGAGCAAAATACAGCAGCGCACGCATGAAGTACAAAAATTTTCGTTGTATGTGCCGGAGCTGGGGCTGAATCAGCCGTTGTGGATCAGCCTGCGTCTCTAAATTCACGAAACAAAGCCGATTATGATCCAAAGTTATCTCTAGGTCCTACCCAGTTTTCCCCCCTTCACTATGTTGATTGACAAGCTGCTCATCTACACCGATAGAGTAACGACAATTTCACCAATTGCTTTTTCCTAAATCTTCTAAACCAATAATTGTTTGTTATGGCATATTATTTCACCGAATGCAGACTTCACTCGGGGGCTTCTAAGGAGACACTGGCGGGAACGTATGAGAAATACTGTCAGCTAATTCCTGCCTAGTGTATAAACCCACTCACCGGTAACGGCAGAAGCGGAAAATAATAGCCGCTAATATCCAGCTATAAATTAAGGGTGGCGCATCAATGATTATAGGTGGCGATGGTAGATTACAGGTGGCGTAACGGTGTGTGGCCAGATCTGCCAAAAATCGGCAATTAAACACCAATTAAATGAATAAATCCAGAGGGTGCCGAGCATAGGTGGCAGTCATCGATGATTTAGAGGATCTGATTCATCGATGGCGCATTGCAGGCAAATATCTTGTAAGCCACCGATAACAGTTTGCTAAAACTGCACAGTGCACGAAGGAATTTGCCACTGTGATTTATCCAACGTAGAAAGGAGTTATTGGGTTGCGGTTCATTCGACATCCCGACGAAACTATGATTTCGTTCTGCATGTTAGGCTTGCAAGATTTTGATTCAAGAAAATTGAGCAGAAATCGGTAGGTACGAGTAAAACTGACAGACAGTCGTAGGGTGTTCACACATTTTTAATGCTAAAGTGAAGCAACTGGGCACGTATCAGAATGCTTCTGATATAAATTGTCCGGGGAACAGTGGAAAATTTTGTTGCAAAAATAAAGTTTTCCAAAATATGATGGCGAATCCAATTCTTCATGTTCACTTGATATATTGCGTAAATTTATTGCGAAATGTGTATGCGCCAATTAACTTGCTGTGCTGGAAATATTACGATTAATTGAGATTAATTAATTGTATCAGTAAGTATAAATTATATGGTTTGATTATGCGCGTTTCATAATATATATGTTACTCTCAAGTTGCTGCGTGTACACGTTCATAACTGTTGAGTTGGAGCGCGTCGACGTTGAACTTCTTACTCATTAATCTTTAACACGTACTGCTTTGAATGTGTGCTTTCCACGTAATTTGCTTGCCAAAATAGTATCCTCTTTACGCAGAGGGATACGAGTAAAAATTCGGTTTTCTGTCGCTTACTTCGATAGTGTAATTTAATTATTTTTTGGAGATTTTCTTAAACCGTCAGAAAATTATTTTGAGTTTGCGTCTACATTTCTAATCAAGTGGTGGTGTCTTTCCTCCGAAAAATATGAACCCTTTAACGACCAGGTGTACTATACGGTCGCCTTTCAAACATGCTCTGTAATATTGTCACGATAAGGAATTGGCGCTAGTTGTTTTGAACGTGTTCGGTAAGCGTCACTGCTTCGTTTCGGTGGTGCAACTTGGCCAGTGCATGGAGACATAAAATAGGTAAACTGAATTAGTGAAACACACGCCTTCATCACGTATCACGACGTATCACAAAGACCGCCGAGAAGAAACGAACGCCGTACCCAATTACTGCCAGGTTTCGACTGAACGAGTCCCGGGGAAGTCTGCCGACGCACGCCTTCGTTCCAGCCGGTGATGTAACCCCTTTTGGACCGATTGAAATAATAGCATTCTCATGTTAGCCACCCTTAATTGTTTCTTACTGTGTTAGCCTCAAGTAGTCACTCTGCCTGTTAGTAAATAGTGCCTAGCTCGATCGTCTCAATTGACACGTTGGGATTTCTGTAGCCAGTACGGTGTCCCAAATGCCTAGCAAATTACGGATCAGGCAATAAGTCCAGCAGCTATCTCAATCAATCGTCAGATATAGAAAGATCGGGTTCCAAAGGCCGGATCCCTTGTGAATCAAGTCACGAAAAGTTCAAGAATCGGCAACAGGCCATGGGCCTATTTCTTCAACGCCGACACTTCTATTCTATTCTAACTCTACTCTTTGCCGTCAACTACACAGTACATCGCTGATCTTGTTGGGAATCCGTGGTGCCATTCCCTTGTTGAACTTTCCCAATCTTTATTGGACTATGGTGGGAAAATCAGATAAGTTACAGCATTGAAAAAATTCTACATTGTTTCTGGTACAATAGTGAGTACACATGCAAAATTTGAACATAAAATAAAAATTACATGCATATATCACATTGTGTTTCTAAAGGCGACCGTTCAGTACAGTTGGACTTAAAACTGCGTTGTTTGAAACGCGACCGTTGAGTCATGTTGGTCCTACGACCATACAAGTAGGGAATTACGATGTAAAATAATTGTGTTTTCATTACTATTCTATAATTTAGTGAATTCTACAATATTTTTCTCACTACTAGTGAGAAACACTAATTCAGTTTACCTATTTTATGTCTCCATTCACTGGCCAAATAATCGAATTATTTAAGTGTACTAATATTTTTTGCCTTTCAGAATCCTTCAAGGGCTTTAGCATAAAAACTTTTTCTTCTCCAAGAAAACGTCCCAGTCTATGTGAACAGCATCTTGCTACTTTATTCTCCCGTGAATCTAAAGAAGACTCTGCGGATGAAAAGGACATATTGGATACGATATTGGTTTCACCAATACACCTGAAACCAGTTCTAAGAGCAAATTTGAAAAAGAAAATGAATCAATCATGATTGAAATTAACAGAATGAAAGGTGAGAACCTGGCCTCTCAACCTGGATTCTGGCTTGGCAACCTGGACCGCGGCCTCTCAGCCTGAACCCTGGCCTCTCAATCTCCATCCTGGCCTCTCAACCTGGACCCTGGTTTCTCAGTCTGGAGCCTGGCCTCTCAACCTGGACCCTGGCCTCTCAGTCTGGACCCTGGCCTTTCAACCTGATCCCTGGCCTCTCAACCTGGACCCTGGCCTCTCAGTCTGGAGCCTGGCCTCTCAACCTGGAACCTGGCCTCTCAACCTGGACCCTAGCCTCTTAACCTGGACCCTTGCTTCTTAATCTGGACTTTGGTCTCTCAGCCTCCACTCTAGCCTCTCAAAATGGACCCCGGCCTGTCAGCCTGGACCCTGGCCTCTTAACCAGAACTAGGGACTCTCAGCCTTAACCCTGGCCTCTCAATCTCGACCCTGGCCTCTCAGCCTGGACCCTTGCCTCTCAACCTGGACTTCAGTCTCTCAGCCTCCACCCTAGCATCTTAAAATGGACCCCCGGCCTGTCAGCCTGGGCTTCTCAACCCGGCCTGGTTGGACCCCGGCCTGATCCAAGGCTTCTCAACCTGGACCCTGCCCTCTCCGCCGGGACATTGGCCTCACAACCTTGGACCTGGCGTCTTTGGCCCAACATCCTTGATGTTTTCTAAACATTGAGAATGTTGAAAAACAAGAAATTTCTTTGAAAATTTCAATCTCGAATAAGGCATTTTTGCTAAAATACTGGAGTTTCTTGCAAGTTTCTTGGACTTCTTATTGTTGCTAGCAAAAGTAATGTAAAAATGATAATTAACTATGCCTGCTATATAATATCATCCATATTTTGCGCTCAAAGACTAAATGGATCATATGGTCGCGTTTAATGTTGGGTTCTCGTAAGACCGAGTGGACTGAGAAGTAGCCTTTCATTTTATTTTCAATATACAAGTTTTAATTTTCCATACTCATCTATACACTACTTAGTGACCATAAGCACTAAAAATCGTACGAACATTTTTTTACGTGATTTAAAAAATGTGGTCGTTAAAGTGTTAAACATTAGGCTTGAGAAAAATAGTGACACGAAGTGATGAAGGCATTTCACGCCTAACATTTCAAAATAACCGAGTGATGATTCGTTAGAACACGTAAGAATATTCTTGGTGAAAACATTTCGCTGTTAAAATATGTGTAATGTTCACATTATGAAACTTCGCTATTTATCAGTTTTCCGTGGCCTTTGCTCTGAGCCAAACCATTGTTCGTTATGGATAAACGAAGAATCTTCCAGCCGCCGTTTTCTCGAATATAGCAACATGTTCATATAAAATGGCTAATAGAACCATCTAATCATCACAATGGTAGCATTAACTTCTCTCATTTGATGAAAATAATGTTTGCAATACTTCAATCAAATCTTTTGAAATTACTGGACTACCATGTCCTCTCCAATGGCTCAACGGTTAACGCTTGGCTTTGCGTGGGGGAGATCAGAGTTCGAATCCTGCAGGCAGGGACTTTCTTCAAGTCGATTTCTCACGAGGCATGTGTATGGTACTCCGATAATTTGTTCATGCTACATGTCTGACATTGCTACTTGCACTGCCAGGGTGGATTTGTATACGTAGTTCCCAGAATATGATCGTCTGGAGCAATATCAGCAAATTCATCGGATGTGAAGCTAAATGAAAATTTTGTATCGACTTCATTTTAAAGGTGGCCATCGGTGGCTTATCGATGCGCCACCGGTGCCTGTGAGCAGTTATTGGTGGAAGAAGTTTTTCGGGTAGGGTGGCCGTAGGCAGGTTACAGGTGGAACATAGGCCGAACACGCCATCGACGTCGCATCGATGCGCCATCGGTGCTCCACCTATAGTCACCAATAATCATCGATGCTCCACCAATAATACTGTCCGCCTGCACAGGCACCTTTAGGTTAATAAAATTAACGTTACTAGTGCTCTGTCTTTCTTTCACTCGAGAACCTTCATCTAAGCTCTGCTTTTGTTGTGACTATTGTTTCAGGAGCGTAAGGCCATTTACAGAATTTATTTCTCAAGAGTTATGATATTCATAGGTTTGCGGCAAATTCTCTTTTTTTGAAATGCCTTTCGTCTAAGAAGCCTCGCCAATGAATGTAATGAAGCTTTATAAACTTAGCATGTGTATAGTGAAGAATAATAGCAGTTTTCCTGATGTTTCGTTAGTGTCGGCCAATAATATTGACCAAAATTCCATTTTCTTCCTACCTAGGCACATGAAAAGATACTATAACGATTTAGATTAGACGGATTAACGAATAGGAGGAACATACCACATCTTGCCACACGCCCTTTCAGCACGGATATATTCGCTATTTTTCATATAGCAGCTGAATTTTTTCCGTTTCTGCCAACCAATGGGTTTACGAACCATATGTCAGCGCTGTTATCACAGAAATATGGAATGTTCTTGTTCTATATCTTATATTGGTGGCGATCATAGTTTTTCCGAATGTTTGCATTTGGGCTGATCATGAGCAAATATAGGGTTTAACATCCCGTGAGGGAAAAAATGTACGAAGCAACGCTAATCGCAGGATGAAAAATAAAAGATAAATACGTATTGCCTGACGTTCAGTCCAAGAAAATATCAGGTTATGGAGAAACATTCAAGATTGCACTCGTGTCCTACAAGTTGTCAGTATCGGTATCAGATTCTTTAGCAACCTCTGAGCGTGACTTTGGTGTAATTTCGTTCTAAATTTTCAGATAACCTTCGCAGAACCACGTATAGAGAAGAGAACACACGAGTCACGTTCGACATTAACCTCTTCTTGAGGTTTATAGCTCAAATAGTTCATGGGCGTCAAAATTAGGGTGATCATGATGGCGCACTTCCATTCTATCTCTTTGAACTCCGTTTGATTCAAAATGGTTTATTTTGAATTAGCCTTAAAAACGACGAAAATTGATGCTTGTACGGTGAAGTTGAAATGTGACTGTTCAACATTCTTGATGGCAGTTCAGGAGAGGGGCGAGAGAAGTCTCAACGCTTCGTTGATTCGTTCCAAAAAATTCATAAAGTAAAGCAAGTTGTGAAAAATAAAACCTTTTATGAACTTTGTGTTAGCCAAGTTTTCCTGTGAGCACTACCCTCAGACAACACGACAGGTGGTGAGGAATATCTGGTTAGGACAGCGTAAGCAGAATACAATTCCAGGGATACACGGCTTGGTAATATTTCAAACTGAACTGACACTATTGAATTATAGACTCGCGGAGTCAGTACAAAAGTTCGAAAACTAATTCGTTTATCAAATTTTATTGAAATAAGCCTCTCACACAAGAAATCAGAAGTGACACAAGCTTTGGAATCGTTAGAAAAGTTAACGATGGAAAATTCAATCCTTTTGCCAAGATTCCCGAATTAACGAGAATGAAGCGAGGCCCTTTTCCCGAATAACTACTTTTATTTTTTCATCTTTCAAAGCATTTTTCATGAAACCTTGAACCCAAATCATAGTGTTGAAGTTCATTCGATCGTCTTCGCTCCTAAGACTTGAAAACTCGAGGCTGTTTGACAAAAAGAAAACGTTCCAGCAGAGTTTCAGCTCGTACGAACACCAATGACTTAAAAGCATAACTCCCATCGAAATCGCTGTTCCAAATCATTCAGACGAAAAACGTGCGAAACAAAATAAAATTAGAAAATGTGTAATGCGGCTTCGGGACATGGTGCGCATGCGTTCTCAAATACGGACATATTTAGGTTAATAAAAAAAAATATAACATAAGTCTATAACCAGACCATAAGTTTGATTCCTTTATTCGTAACATGCCTCTTATTTTTAGTTGGCATGAGTACAGAACAAATTTACCATGATCACTAAGCATCAAAAGTTTGATACTCAGAAAACAATCCCATTACAGACAGATATCACAGAATCGAAGAATATGGTCCTTGGGAAGTATGATACAATATCAAGGATATTAATGTTGTCTACAGTATTTAAGAGGATTTCCGCTAGCTTGGGTAGAAAACACCATTTTGAATGAATTCGATGGCAGTTTTTCTTAGCAACACTCATATTGTATTAAACTGCCAAAACATGCTCATTAAACGGTAGATACAATTGAAAACATCGATCGTAGATTCAATACATGGACAATGTGGGTCACTTCTGCAATATTCTCAAGTACGCTTGAAAAATATTATAATGCGCTTGAAAATAAACTAAAAACCCGCCGCAAATAGTTCTTCCAACATTTTAAGGTTCTGTAAAGAAGTGGAATAGTAAAACAGTGAATTTCCCTTGATTTATTCACAGAAATAAAGTCGAGTACAATCGTGAGAACACGGCTATAACTCGAGCACAAACAGATGAATCTTGATGGTACAAATGACCGAAAACTATTAGGTCATTTACTATGATTTCAAATGCTCCAACCATCGAACGTCAAGTTCGTTATTGGAAAGATTCGTGTACAGTTTGAAATTGTACAACTCGCCATTTTGCGACTAACTTATTCAAAAATACATGCAAAAATCCAGGCTTATATTTACAATAACTTGATTTGGCAGCTAAAGGTGTAGGTCTGCGCCGAAAAAAAAAGCACTAATACGGAGGAGAGTCGAAGCGCCTCTGAGGATGAATTGATCGACTCCATGCCTTCGGTGAGCCACTATTGGAGGCACCATGAGCTCCTCTGTTCATTACATACCTGTCAAAGGGATGGTCACTTTGAGGACCATCTCGAGCGTTAGGTAAGTATCGTAAGCGGTCACGATCCAATTCCAAAGAAGCTGGGTTTTGGACACGAATGTCATAAGTATCCGGTCTCGCGATTGTATGCCGCAAAGGATTCATTCTAGGATCTCCACGACCTATAAAATTGGTAGGACCACGAACGAATTCTTCAGCTTCACGATGATCTCGGTTCGTAACTGGTGGACCCAGTGGCCTCATGTGACCAGCACGAATGTGATCATCTGCAACAGAGCGCTCTAAAGTACGATCACGGGCAAAATGATCAAGCAGCTCATTATCCTGATTTATCCTGCGCCTCAGAGAATCACAAGTACCTTCAATTGGGTCATTTTGATATCGTTGATTGGGATAGTTTATATCTCTTCTAATGTCATTTATGTAACGTTCATCTTCCCTCAAGTGGCCATGTAGTCCAGTTGGTGCGTCTCGGCTGTGATGTGATGATTTGCTTTCATGCTGATGCAATGGTTGTCTTTCTGGTGAATATACCCCAGGCCTGTCTCCTAGGCGCATTCGAACATTCGTCCTTGAATCAAATGGAGGTACATCACGAGGACGTGGCAACTCCAAGACAAGCTCAGTAGGTCCATCCCGAGGGTGCAAGGGGAGTCGAGGACTCTGTAACGTTCTATCCCGGGGATGAGGAAACGGCCCATCCCGAGAATACTCAAGGAGCTCATGCGTAGAATCGACATCAACAGCCAGAGCGGGATGAAGTGGAGGCCCATCACGAGAGTGGAATGGAGGCCCATAACGAGGGTGGAGTGAGAGCCCATCACGTGGATGAAGTGGAGGCCCATCACTAGGATCAAGTTGAGGCCCGTCACGAGGATGAAATTGAGGCCCGTCACGGGGATGAAGTTGAGGCCCATCACGAGAATGAAATGGAGGCTCATCACGGGGATGAAGTGGAGGCCCATCACGAGGATGAAGTGGAGGCCCGTCACGGGGATGAAGTGAAGGCCCATCACGGGGATGAAGTGGAGGCCCATCACGGGGATGAAGTGGAGGCCCATCACGGGGATGAAGTGGAAACCCATCACGGGGATGAATTGGAGGCCCATCACGGGGATGAAGTGGAGGCTCGTCACGGCGATGAAATGGAGGCCCATCACGAGGATGAATTGGAGCCCATCACGAGGATGAATTGGAGGCCCATCACGGGGATGAATTGGAGGCCCATCACGGGGATGAAGTGGAGGCTCGTCACGGGGATGAAGTGGAAACCCGTCACGAGGATGAAGTGGAGGCCCATCACGGGGATGAAGTGGAGGCCCATCACGAGGATGAATTGGAGGCCCATCACGAGGATGGAATGAAGGTCCATCATAATTACGAGAAGAGATTCCATCTCCAGTATGGAAAGTAGAGTCATCTCGACGAAGCGAAATTGGTCCATCGCGAGTATGAAGAGGAAGCTCCTCCCGAGAAAGCATCAGATGATCATTGTGTGGATCCTGAGTAACATCAGACCCAGTACATTGAGGTGGTAAACGATTATCGGATTCTGAGTCAAAACGTTGATTCGAATCATCTTTCCGAATATTAAGCCCGGGCAAATTTTGTTTGCGTTCAATAACAGCGGGCGAGTTACCTTGCCTAGAATCAGGTCGCCTTTCATTGGATGACAACTCGTTGGACCGTTTTTCTAACGAAACATTGGCTCCAGTTTGGTCTGAAAACTTGGAAGTTTCTTTTCGATCAAGCCCACCATTTTCAACAGCAGACGATGAGTCAAGACTTTCGCTTTTTGGGGATGGCATTTCTCTCTTTTTTTGAACCATTTCCCTCAACTTTGTAACTTTTTTAGAATCAGTGGCTTCCAGCCTTTTCAAGTAAGCTGTCAATGCTCGCTGTTCTTCAACACTCAAGTCCTTGAAGTTTGAAAGCAAGTTTACAAGGTCGTCCAGTGACAGCTTTTCCATGTCTCTGACAGGCTGCTCTTCATCATCATAAGCACTCATGAGCTGGCCTAATGCGCCGGACGACTTACAAAGTTCATTTCCTGATTTACCTTTATCAGCAATCGGTCCCGAATCACTCGCTCTGCTTGAGGACTGCTCTTCGTTCGTTTTTCGCAGAACAGCAGCAGCCGATGGGAAAAGAGGCTTTCTGGTACTCGAACTTTCTTGGACTTCAGGTGCTGAACTAGTTGAAGGTGGCTCCAAGTGTGCTCTATCTTTTTCTATTGTCTGTTTTTCGATAAGAAGTCTCGCATGCGAGGCTGAGACAGCAATAAGTATCTTTTGCAAATCAGCTTCAGATACATTTGATTTGCCAACTTTTAATAAACACAGAGCGATTTCTTGTGCTATCTGCACAGTATCCATTCCCAAAGTCTTGGTGGCTAATTGGTTAATATCCAGCCCCAGATACGCTTCTTGTGGCTTATGCTCACTAACTTGAGCAAGCAACCATTTAGCACAATCAATTGCATTCAAGCGAAGCTTATTTAAAGCCGCTCCTCCAAAAATAGATTCCGAACTCAGTTTATCAAGACTTAATTTAATAAGAGTTACATTATCACTATCATCGAATAGATCCCAAGATTTAATGTTTCTAGCTTCGTTGGAAGTAGCTGTCATCAACAGAGTGCCGATGGCGGGCCCGAAAGCACCCAGCAATTTTTCTACTTTGACTAGTGCTCGCAGAGCGCCAATAACTGAGAGATCAGACCTGTGATCGGAAGAATCTCTGAGTTCTGATTCTTCCCACGGACTAATAGGTCGCTTTGTTTCTTCTAGGTCTTCCTTGTGTATTTTATGCTTTCTTAACAGAGCCTCTTTTTTGTTTTCTACCAAATTGTTGAAAATATCTTTCATCCTATCACTCCAAAAAATTGCCCATTCAGGTTTGAAGTCGTGTTTATTGGGGTCCAGACCTTTGGCCGCTAGCTCCTGATAGCGTCGCTCCCAGAACATCTTCCATTCGGACGAGTACTCGGGATGACTTTCAGGGTTCTTTCCGTAGTACATCTGCCAAGGAAAAACAAACTGACATTAGGATACGAACAAATAATTTTATTTTAAAGGAAATAACTAATAAAGTGATAATTTTCGAGCATAATTCAACGAGAGTGCAGATCTTTGCTTTTTTGACGATCTTAGTAACGCCTACTTGGAACCGAAGGTCATTCCTGCTGATGGATGAATCGTCTGCTACATGAACTGAGCTGCCTTTTCATTGAATGAAAAGCATTTATTGGAGATACTCCAAACTCAGAACTTTCATAATTCCACAATAACTCGGTAACTCTTTGACAATCAAATTTCATGTCGTAGCTGAACAGTTACAAGTCGGGAGAAATTAAGAAGACTCCACTTAACTTGAACGGCTTAGAAGTTCTGGCATTGTAACGTCGATTAAGCCATAGAAGTTTGATCAAAAATAATCCGAAAACGAAAAAAATTGAATACTCCAGACGGTATAGTACACTATCGCTATTAATTCCAATATAACTTGTAAGATATTCGGTAAACATCAATATCTGAATACAAGTAACACCATGGTTTATTGAATCGGGTAACGATTCTGCAAATCTTCACTGTATTCATTTCAAGTACATTAGTACTCACCCACATACTTTATATAATGGATGAAATGGTCAATAATTTATTTAAAGACTACTAGAGATGAAACGTAATCGATGTCTTTGACGTCGTTAGAGAATTTTTTAGTTTTGAAAGATGCAATATTATAATCCATCTGTGTTTGCGGCTGGTTTTAAGAGCCTGTATCCCCATGGATGTCTGATGCTTGCTAGAAAAAATATTTTGGTTATTCGGTCATTGCTTTCAACTTTATTATTATAGTTATTCAAACTAGTGAAGTTCTTCGGGCGAAAGCAAGCACTCGAGGTTTAATTGACGATACATCCACTGATTCCACCTTAAGTTGGGTTAATAAGAACGTGAATTTTCCCAGTAAGTAATTAAACAAAGGTTGAATTACGAACGGGCAACGCAAAAATTATAACGACTAATACAATACTTTTGCGATGCTTAAAACTTATCGATATTAGCTCAAGATAGAAAATATGCTATTCGTCTGAATCAACAATTGACCTTTCCTGTCGATTTCGAGTTTACTTTGCATGTTGGCTATAATGAAGACGCGAGTGCTTCAAGGTTTGGCCCTATAATCGTCTCTGGAACGCGAGAAAATGGACTTTGTCGTAGAAAAAACGACTTAATTAAAATTTATTCGTTTTGAATAAACTAATAAATTACAAATTTTCAATAGTCAATGCCTAGCTTTGTAAACTGCCTAGCTCTGATATTCCACAACAGCGGTCGGTTGTCGTCTTTGCTCAATAATATTTCAACTAAATCGATTTATTCCAACTGCTTTCTCGATATTTCAACATCGTTTGGCAATTTAGCGATCACACCTTGAGCTACTCCCAAACCCACCGGCATGTATTCTGTAACGCACCAATAGATTTCTTCCTTTGCGCCACCACTTGTTGATGGCGCAAAAGAATGACATCGATGTCTAATTTTAACCTTTCTGATCAGTGGTTCCCAAAGTGGGCGGTACGCCTGGTGGCGGTGGAATGATCAGGGGGGCGGTAAGAAGAAAAGGGCATTATGGGGCGGCAGTCCGAAGTCGAAGTCTGAACGTTTGTTAGACGATTTGTATGCAACACGGGCAGCACACTGCTCCCAGCGATGGGTTTCTCCACCCGGATCTGCGTTTTTGAACCTCTTCTGGGTTTTTACTTATTAGTGTAATTTTTTTTTTAAATATTCAAAATCTGTCAGGGCACGCTAGGAATTCACTGGAGAGCCAAGGGGGCGCCAGCTGAAGACAGATTACGTTAAAAAACATTTTTCTCCTCAAAACGACCACGTTGTTTGAGATGAACGACATCTAAAAAATCTTTCATCGAATGAAGTGCTGACATCATAGCATCAGAGGTTGCAGCGTGCTGCTAGCATACAATTAAGGTAATAATATAATCAACTACTCAAAATGTATTGTAATTGGAGGGTAATTCAAATTCAATGTTTACTTCATGTTTTTCTGTTTCGACACATAAATTCTACTCAACTTACCAACTGTAAATCGTCACGTCACAAAATTGAAAGGAATCTCACTTATATATTATTTTAAATAATTTTAGGTTTCCAGTGAGAACCGTTTCCCTGCTCTCACCCGCTTGCTTGCGAATGTTTTTTTTTTATGCAGACGCATCATAAGACATTTGTTATAGCGCTTGAACTTAGGCTATTACTAGAAGAATTTGTATTTATTTTTCCCATGGATGTTGGTCAACACGTGCCGAATTCCTATTTTTCTTGCTATTGATTTGATGGTAATGAGATACGATCGTGCTTGTCATGCTGACACGAGTTGTTTTTAGTATTACTGATTTTTCGACCAACTTTCAAGTAAAGAAAGCACCTGCAGACTATCCGTTTTTTACTCAAACCTCTGCTATATGCAACAACTGCTGTATCTAACCAAGACGGATCAGCCGATCACTTCACCTGTAATGCTCTTTTCATGCAGCTATGTATCTTTTACTTGTGTCTTTTCTCAGTCGCGTAACTATTTCTTCACTAGCACACCGTCCAGTTTGACCCTACCGGGGAGGAAGTGTGGGGAGGCCTACCGGGTGCCCCTACCAGCTTGACCCTACCGGGTGCCTCCTCTATGAGTTTTCATGTTTGAACTTCGTTAGGGTATTAATTATGTAGCCAAGGTGATTAAGAGTTGTTAAATTTACTCGTTTCTGTATATAATTAATTAACGAAGCTTGAATTTCCCATTTATTCCTGGAGCATGGTGGCAGCATTGAGGCCGAAAAATTGCACACAGTTTGAAATAATTGGTTGCTCTTAACAACGGGAAAGCAGGCAAAACATTTGTAATACGGGCTGAAGGTGCTTGCTTATACACGGGCAACTAGTCGCGTCGATTAGCTGAGTCGATTACAGGTTTGCCGGCTGAGTAGTAATAGTAGGATGATGGTTTGCTAGCGTTTCAGCTATAATGCTATTTCGCACCGGAGGTCATAATATAACATCGCCAGCAAGGCGGAAGGTCTCAGTTATTCAAAATCTCTCAAGTTATTCATCGCCCACAAGGGGCGGAAGGTCTCAGTTGTCCAGCCCGCTGAAGCTGGCTCGAAAGAAGCAGCGTTAGCATCTCAAAGAGATGAAGTGACAAGGAGGGACAGGTGAAACGCAACAGAAACGATGACACTCGAACAAGAGGTCGCTTACACGGGACGTCGGCCGCCCGCTCGAGAGACAGAGAAGGGAAATGTAACGAATCCTACCTACCGAATAACTTAACCCCACAACTGAGACCTGCAGTCAGACACCGCGAGCTCAGCGGTGGGGCGCTCAGGAACAATCCCCCTAGGAGCGTGAAATCCCATAGGACTTCTGACGCGCACAGACACACGTCCAAGTCCTTCCAGAGGGGTTTTTGCCGGCTGAGAGCCTATACACGAGGAGCCGACTGAGAGCCTATACACGAGGAGAGCGTTTTCGGTACAGTCCGTCAGCGCCAGTGTGACGTTTGGAGTTGTCGAATAAGGTGTGTGCATTGTAGAAACAAGCGAGAGCTCCATAGTTGTGCGGGGTGCGCAGCCGTAGACCAGCAAATTAACGCTCAAATCAGCCCTGGAGCCAACATCAACATCTAAATGCTATAGATATTGTCATCCTGGCACCTAAGCAGCCGTAGTCAATTGACCTATCTCACTACACGAACTTTAAACCAACACGTTTCAGCACACAAGCTGCTACTCCACATAGTTAACGGTCAATACGTTGTTCTCCAATGCTTTATAACCCATACCATCACTTCTTACACATGCTGTTATCCTAAGTGTCCGCTGACCACACTGCATTGCCGCAAATGTGAACTGTACCAAACGGTAATGCGTCATCACCTTACTTACTCCGCAAGACGTTAACCCAGCGTCACTGTTTCCCTGCCTTACTATCCCCCAGCATCTTCTTCCCCTCACACTTACCCCGACTCTCTACCATTATCGCATGGCTAACTGGAGGCTTTTCTGGAAGACCTTTGATGCTTATCCGAATTAGGTTAGGTTGGGTTGGGTTAGGTTACAACTCGTATAGATCCTCTTTTCATAGCGTAATGCAGTCAAGTGAGCAGAAACTAAGAAAAGCCGTCCGGCAGTCGGTGAAAAAAGGCGGGGAGACGGGGTATGCGTGGAGGTAGAGTTATGCCGGGGGAAAACAGCTGCGATGAACGGACGGCTGGAGTGCTGGCTGTGTATCAACAGCGGTATGGCGTAGGGAGTTGCTTACCGAAAATCGTGAGGAGGTGAGACGGCATGGAATAGAGCTGTTGGGCAGTTTTGAATACGGCGTACAGCGATTGTATTGGTGGCTTACTTCTCATTAGCTTGCTGGTTAATTTCCATGAAGGGTATTTGTACCTTTGGCTTTTAACATATAATCCCTTAGTCTACTCTGCCCTTTAGCAGGCTTACGCACGGAAAGGAGGATGAAAGATATGCTGGTCTTGGGCAACGCTGGCCTCTGGCATGCATCCAGTTGTGCGCACTACAGCGGCTAAGAGAGAGAGAGAGCGACGCAGTTGTGCTACGAAGGCCGAGGCTGCTTTGCGTGCAATGCACCAACTAGTCGCCTCTGAAGACGTTATTCATCACAAATATTAGTCGAGTCGACTCAACTAATCCACGCAACTAGTCGCCTCGTGTATAAGCACCTTAATGGGCATAAGTTGTTCAATCCACATGAAAACTGATGCACCACAAACTCGATCGTTTTATGCGCAAACTGTTCATGCGAAAATTATTTTTGACTGCCAGTCAGAGGCAACTGGTATATCAATTCGCTCTTACACATTCTCGAGCCACAGTGACTCCAAACGACATGCAGATTGAAGGATAAGTTTAAAGAGACAATACAGAGAACGAACGATAACAATGTTCTGGTTTTCTTTTTACAAAACAACAAAATAATTTTCCCTTTTGTAACAATAAAGTAGCCATTATTTTTTAAAATTACGATCAACTTACCGAGTTGAAGAAAAGTAATGAATAGATTTCGAATCCTTGTGTATATTGCTCGACTTCCGACGATCGAGATCAACTTGGCCATGGTCATAATGCATGTGTGAAATGTTCAAATTTCATTGGATGATTTTGAAAACGTCTATCGTGTACGGCGCAGCACCGTAGTGCAAGACGGACATGCATAAACGCAATCTAAACCCTGTCAGACTGCAGATTAACCTCTGTCAGACTAGCAACGTTATAAGCATACCGGTTATATGTACAGTTGTATCGAAGCAGCTCGTCATAGGTTAACAGTACTCACTCTTCTAACTATTAATGTTCTATTAACGAGCACTTTTGAAACCAAAATCAGTCTTAGAGAATTAATAAGAAAGATTTCATTTCGGATGTCATTGACTCCACTATCAATGTTTGAAATGATCTCTTTATTTACAAGTTTTCCGTCTCAACGAAAAAGATTACAATACAATTGACAGTGAAGGTTCGAAATTAAATGAAACTATACACCAAGTAAATAAATGAGTGAAACTTAGCCGTGTGGTATACAAGGGAATGGTGCAATTCTCGCTTGTCAAGCTGAATTAAGCAAGAATTGAAGCCGTTTCAAGCTGAAGCCCATCCAAGTCGACGAAGAAGTATTCAGAAATGTAACAGAGAGAACATTTGATTTAGATTTAATGGTACAAATCAGAGGAGAAAGTTCCAAACATTAAACGAACGAGTAGCGTGAATGCGACGGATCAAGTCAGTCGCTGTGGTATCAGGTTTATCGCAAACTATGCGTTTTGAGGCTTGATTAAGCCGAGTCGTAAATAATTAAATTCCATATCTCATTGAACAATCTAGTCAGTAACTTTGATTTTTTTGCCGTAGCTTTCAAAATTCACATGTACCGTTAGAATTTTTTATTAAATGTATGCAACATTAGCTGTTCGCTATAGTTTGAACTTAAAGATCATTATCAAAGGCATATTCTTCACGTTAACAAAATTTTTAGCGCTCTAGCTATAATAAACAAACTTAGTGCGATATTTCAAGGGTCTTTCTTGATGTCATTTCAAATCATTGAGCTTTTTTTAAGGAACCCAACGAAACGTACAAAAATGTTGAGATTCTTCCTCAATTATAATCTCGTTTAAGAAGTTTGGACACAAGAAATGGTTTCTTTCTCCTGGAGATAACTTGAAGTTGCTTTGTATCAATAAGATTCAAGCTTCAGCGAACCTACCGTACATATGCAGGAAACTTTTCAAAACCTTCTTGACGATCAAAGCGAAAAAAATTTGAATAACTTTTTACGAATGTAAATTTAAGAGGAACGTAAAAGGTAACTTCCCGAGTAAACTACTCGCTTTCACCTCGCTCTCAGAGGTGAAACGCATTGCGTTAATTTTGTCAAATCAGTGAAACCATTTGAACATGCATGGCCGTACCCTGAAGAGAACTCTTATCATCGCGAGGAGAAGTTCAGTTTGGTAATAAGATTTAATACAGCTTATCAGATACAGAGCGATCAGCATCGTACATAGTACGACTAGATAATACCCATAAGTGAAAACTGAATGAAACCAATTTTAAATAAGTTTAAATGAAACCAGATGACTTCATCATGAAGTCTTTCGATTTTATAAACGTGATGGCGACATTTTACGTTAAACTTCAACTCCGTCTTCATTAATAAATGACCAAAATAGTTCAAGTCCTTATAACTGTTAATGTGAGCCCGTGGTCATAAACCTTCGATTATAACTTTCAAATTTCGCTACATGGCACAACGTCAATGCATAATTATCACAACATAAATTTGAGAGACAAACGTCTCTCTAATTTCATTACAGATGTCATGGTTAAATAATTAAATATTCATAATAAATATAAATAAAGTGCACATTTGTGGATGTGAAATATCAATGGAGCGCGTATCCCCAGCTAGCGGATACAGAATTTGTGAGCAAAGCGGTCATGATCCAGGTGCTGTACTATCAAAACTCGCCAAGTACACGTAGTAGCTGATTTAGGCTCTAATTGGTGGGTTTGACTCAATTGGCTGACGGATGTACGAACTCTGAACGATTTTTGATAGTGCAGCTCCTGATGTACGGACAACACTCACGAGGAGAGGAAGTTATTTCTAATACGAATTCACCTCAATTAGCAATGATCTCCTCGCACGATCAATTTAACACGTTGACTACGATTGCTTCATCTTGTACTATTATTTCATTTTTTGTACTGTTTTTAAACAGGGCAGGGTTGCCAGACAGTCATTTTTTCTGGACAAATTCCGTGATTTAGTTTTTTCAATTGAGTTGGCCAGCTAAAATTTATGATAGGGGTACTTCTTAATTAAATTTTAAATACTGCAAAAAGAAAAATAAATGGAATTTTAATAGCGGAACCTACAAATAAATTTGTATATATTGAGTTATCGGCCTTTTTTGGCCTTTTTTCTCGGATTTGGCCGATTTAAGGCAACCTGAATTATGTACCACTACGTCCTGGAGAAATACATTTCGTGGTACGCATATGTACCACTTCGTAGTCAACGTGTTAACCCGAGACAATAGCAAAACAGAAAAATTACTTCTTCGTGTGCAAGCCGAAATGTGCAGCTAAGGGTAAAGCGTTCTGGATTTATTCTCCCGCAAGGGATCTAGTACCGAGCTCCAGAGTGAAAAAAAAATCATTCTTCATACTTTAACTTCGAGTCAGCTAGGTTCACTTTCAAATTTTAAAGCTTGGTAAGCGTGAACTGTTATTTATTGTTTCTCGCGTGACATTGACATTGAGATGCAGATGATCAGCGCATCCTCACCATTTGAAAAGACCTTTTGGTGAGCAGATGCTACGCAAGTTACATCTCAAGCGGTAATGTCAAATCATTTTGAAAATGAGCGTCGAAACACAGAGGACGATTATACACTCGGCCCTCCAAGCCATACATAAAAATATAGCAGAGCGGCCTAAGATTACGACTGAAGAAAAATTTCATTAGAAAAAAGAGAAAAAACTATTCCTGCAAGCAAGGCACAATAAATACGTGTTACTCACCTTTGAAGTTCATAGCGATCGAGGACATAAAACTGACCTCTCTTTCAACGTGCCGACTGTAGAAATTATCGAAGTCTTTTTTGAATGCTGCCACGGCAGCACTTTTGTCGCCTCCAAATCGGCTATCAGATCTGAAGGAAAAAAAAGAAACTAAGTGTATCTTTGTTCCATAATACTTCAAAATCGACCCTATAAATATTCCATATTAAGACGATTATAATTTCAATGGTTTTGAGTCAATGTGAAGTAAACAACGAACTACCTGACGAGTCACAGGGTATTGTTCTGAAAAAGAACACGCTGCTTGTACAGGCGCACGGAAGGAGGAAATTTATACTGATCGTTTGTCTTCTGTATCAGTCTGATGTTGCTCTTGAGAAATGCTTAAAACAAACTCTCGAGTTACTCGTGATATCTGAGTACCTTTGCTGCATTCATACTCACAATCATGCCTATCCACTAATAGCAAATATAAATACTAGTTGGTCCTGGAATGGAATCTTTACGCACGCCAAATATACCAACTGACTTCAGTAAGTACTTCTATAACGTGTACAAGACAATGGGAACTGTTGAACGGCAGCGGTCATGTAAGACAGAGAAAAGATGTATGTAAGAGATGAAGGTTTATATACCAAAATAAATAAATTCTCTAATGACGCTAAATAAAATAAGAACCTAATTGTATCCAAACTAACTAAAGCCTTTCAAATATATGAACAATGATGTTAAAAAGCTCAAAATATTCCAAACAATGCTTCATTTCAATATTAAAACAAAGTAACAAAGCCTCAGGAGAAACAGTAAGACAACAGTCGTATATAAAAACAAATGAACCGAATTGCCGCCTAGTTTGTGCACCATGAAACCAATTAGAAACCTAGCCCAGCCAAGCTAGTGAATGTTTAGGTGCTTATACACGGGGCTAGTATTAGCTGTGAGTATTCGCACTCTACATATTGACGATTTATTCACCATTTATTCATATTGCGAGTAGCTGATGCGTTTGCCTCTGTAGCAGTTCATGTTAATTAGCGGTCTAGTATCGGCAGTAGCGCTGCGACAGCTGTAGTATGTATGTCTGTTCCGCTTCGTATCCTGCTTGGGGAAGTGTTTATAATGCTACGAACTGTCTTGTAGCAGCAACGGCGGTTCTAATAACGTCAAGAGATGTTCACATGATATTGAACTGTTTTTAGATATTCCACTTGTACGATCTACAGTAGAATGTACGTCACAATGAATATTCCAACAAAAACTAATTGAGAAAGTAGTTTTGAAACTCAAAGAACACCTTATTGGGTCTCTCTCCCGCACTCTACGCAGATCAACAAAATTTTTCACCTGGTCAACAAGAGTGGCAACTATGCCATCAAATGCTTCATCAAACGTCTCCGCTAACTCGTCATTATATACCGTTACGTTACATATTACGCCATGCGCTGACCTCACTCGATGGCTTCCAACGACGCACTGACACCTGCGGACTTTTCACCAAATACTCTAATGTATAGGTTTTCATCCGGCAAAACTGGGTGTGAAAACTCGCAGCTAATACTTGCCCCGTGTATACGCACCCTGAGCGTCAACACCGAGTTTATAGATACATAGATACGCCCGCATGTCGGTCATCTCAAGTCCAACCATTGCATTGCTAACGGCCAGCGCAGTGATTCATCATAATGAACTACAATAATGAACTATACGTACTTACAATATAACCACGGAATATAAAGGGCAAAATTAAATTGATACAAGACGTCTTAGTTTACCTAAAAACGTATTATTATTACATGTGCGCTAATCGGACTTCATGAGTAAGACAAACCTACAGAGCGTCCTGACAAAAAAAAAGTTTTAAGAGATAAAAACCAAAATTTTTATTGAACAATCGCTCACACACTGCCTTAAGATAACATGATCAAAGATAGGAAAAACATCCACTTAATGATAGTCGTTTATTGTCAATACCAACGTAAGGCATTTTTTCATAACTTGAGCAGAATAATCGTACATGAGAAATGCTCAAGGGTTTTCTAATTGGAGACAACGCATATTGCTTCTACAATAGCATCGCAGGGGTTTTTGGTTGATATCTTGCACTTTCATAGTAATCTTGTCCACAATTCACTAACTCACTAACATACTTATAGATTCCCGTAAGACACGAATCTAATGGAAGAAGCATTGAGCAACAGGTATTGGAAATTCAGAATATTGTGCGGTCGGTAATTCCAGATTGTACGCGACAACTCCTTTGCATGCAGTCGGTTTTACACACGGTAAAATGAAGCTTACTCAATTACTCTGACGTCACAAAGAGGTACTTCTCCAACATCTACCGTCACTTTTCGGCCAAGCATCGCACTTCACAAGAGTCAAGTTTCAGCTTTTCATAATGATTGCGACCTCACAAACGAACGTTTACACTAATAGAACCACTAACTCATTTTGACAATTTACCTTTGATTTCACGATGTGCTTACTTGTTAGGACGTAATGTAAAACCTCCGAACAGATAATATGAGGTAAATAAAAAAGTGTCTGCGAGCTAAAAAGCTCAAGCCAAAAACATCAGATGTCAGTGCCCATAACGAACAAGTAAAAAATTTCAATTTAAGCTAGAATCTTATTTGGGATGACTACCCAAGTGCTCTTCGTTCCCGTTGACCAAAATCAGAAAAAAAACTAAGTGTAAATGAGGGCTGTTTCACATACACAGGTCAGAAAAAATACACCACGCAAAATACGGGCAACGGCAAAAAATATTTTAACCTCGCCCAAATATGCATTTGAAGTTGACTAACATCATGTCATCGGGCAGAAATTCTCACGGCTTTAATTAAAAAATCAGAGCACATGTAAAATTCATCCAAACTCCGAATATAGAAAAAATTAACGTCAGTAACGTTAAAGAAAAAATAAACCACCACTGTGAAGGCGCTACATGAAATGACAATTAGAGAAGTTTCGGCTGTGCTCTGATGGAAATAGAGGCATGGAAAAGGTAATAATTGAAGCGTTCGACGATTGGTCTCTCATGGTGCAGAACGAGACATCCGCCTAGCTTGCGCAGGATTCCATAGTCAGATCTATGACGAATAACTTGGTAAAGGAATCAGTAAATCTTTCCTTTCGTATTTCCAAGGTGTCCTTGATGATTGGGCTTGTAGCTGCTGTCAGCAAGGAGAACGGCTGTTTGGCTTGAGTGCATGTGGTAGCGCATATATTTCCATGTTGTAGAGACGCCTCGACTCTAGACACCCGAATGAAAATTTGCGAGCAGCGCTGCTGCAGAGCCTAGCCTCTTGCAACAAAGGCAGCGCCAAGGTCTTGGCCAAGATTTAAGCAAGATGTCAAATAAAATTGCTCCGTTGTGGGATCGGGGGCTTCGGCTTGTCCAATGCACGTGCAGTTTGTCGCTGAGAACAGTGAAGATTCGTTGATGCACAGAGAGCTCGTGTCAGACGGCCGTGAATGAGATGCCATCATGTTGCCAACCGTTCATTATGCGGTCGAGATGACGACGTGTAGAACTGGATGCGGCAGAGGTTTCTCGAGTAAAGTTATTCAATGTTGAACAATGACCTCTATTGATGGGATACAAGAAGCTGATAAATGATGCGGGAACACAGGATCGTTTATTGACTCCACAATCAACATACAATGAAACAGTTCAGTTTTGAGATGTACTTCTACACTCAAGAGCAATAATAAAATGCTTCTTAGCATTTTTACAGCTAATTTTTCGCTGACTTGAAAGCTCAATTTAAATTACTAATACATGAATCGGATGAACGATCGACATATTACAGAGCTAAACTTGAAGGTGTATGCATCACAATCACGATAGCAAGGCTGGGCTTGAGAATAGCTTACCTTAACACTTAGAGAAATTGAACCAAATGAATTAACAATAGCATCTAAGAATCGCATTTGTTTGTGGGATATCCAAAAGAAACGAATAGATCAATCGATTTATTTGAACATCAATAATTATAGCTAAGGTATTTTCCAAAACTAAAGCCTGTTCCTGAAGTAGCAAGAAAAAATCAATGTACTCACCTACTAACTTGACTGAAATGAGCAACGAACGAAGCCCTGGAGCCAGCTCATGTGCAGAAATTCGTGGTAATGAATGTTGTCACGCCACGTCTTGCTTCATGGCAGAACTTCTTCGCACAACTTGCACACGGCAGCTCGTCCTCATGTCACTTTATCCATTATTATTCACGACTCGAGCTTTGTTCAACGGCATTTTAATTCTACCCGAGGCATAAGTGTAATGTCGGGTACATCAAAATATGAGCGCGAAGCCCGCGTCGTATTAATTAAGCGAAGGATGATAACGCCGCCATTTGTGTCAGTTCGTCAACTGCTTTTCTTGAATGAAGCCTTGATTCAACGAACTTAATTCAAGACGATTCGCCTGTCATTTCAATACAAATTGGTAGAGCACATGAAAAACCACACTGCTATCTCAAAAATCAGATTTTTGTTTAAGCGCGACAAAATCCAGTAAGGACAATTTGACTTCCTTCAAGAGGATAAATAGTGGCGGTTGACCACTAATGAAGACTACTTTATACTGCATTAGGATCCGTCACGGACCGGACGTTGGATGCGAAACGATGCGTCGTCCTGGTTTCACGCAAGGATAATGAAGACAACCTTTATTGACAAATGCTGATGTAATTTTAACATAAAAACTCTTTATACTTAGAACTATCCAATAAATCTCTATACCAATATAAAAATAGAAGAAATTTAACAATAACAAATTTATCAATCAACTCGTGCATGATTTTCTTATGAAAATCTCTCCTAAAATTCGTTGGGGTTTTTCCAGAATGTTCTCAGGGATGGCGGTGCGGGATTTGCTAACACTTGCCTTTATTCATTTTATTGCCAATGACACACACGGGTCCAAATTTCTATTAGAAAAAAGGGGCGAGTCGATACCCGTAAACTTTGTTCAAGGAAAACAAAATGCATATGTGATCTAGTTCAGAGACTTACCTGTCGCAATAACAAGTATAGAACTAGAAAGCCCAGTCACAACTTGACCAGTTTCAAACAAAAACGGCACGGGAGGGAATGCGTATTCAACTAACGGAAATTGATAGAGGAATTATCACACAAATCACGACTTGCTTCACTGTTATTTTAATACCAAACAGAATGGAGTTACGGTCTTCATGGCAAGTCGTCAAGTCGTGAAGGGACTGATGAGCAAAGTTCTGGTAGTTGATAGGCAAGAATAACGAAGCCCTTCCACGTTTTTCCAGATAATTCATACATAAACCACGTGTACCAGTCATGGTAGCCGGGCCGCCAGTACAAGTTGATCTCATTAGAGATAATTTTGTCGCTTGAAAGGCAATGTTAGATTCACAGAAGAATCACAGCATAAGTTCAGTGATGCGAATCGCTGCTTCCTTGAGAAGTGAAATTTTGTAACCTGGCACCATACTATCAAAATAAATTCGCATCAGAATTGATCTGTGACTTGTGGCTTTCGCTTGAAAAGCCGTCAATGATCGTATATTTTTGATAGTATGGCATACAGCTAAAGTGTTCAGTAGGGAGATTAATAGGATGGTATAAACGATTAAAGAACAGCCAAGGAAGTGAGGAGAACAAAGAAAGCACTGACCTGCCGGGGCTGGCGTGTCGCAGCAGGTGAGGTGAGCGCGAGCCGCGGTGGCTCCAGGCGCCGCCACACGCAGAGCCGCTGCTCGACGGCCTGATGACAGAAAGCACGAGACGTATGACTACAACGGTTCTACTTCAAACTGTAAGTTATATTATATATATCACGCACAATGCGAAGAATTTAACCAAGAGAGTGGCATATCTTCTTGATTATATAAATATTATCCTAGTACAAGGAAACGACCATAATGAGACTCCAAACCACGTTGGGCACGGTTGGTGGGATTGATCACCACTCGAGGGAATATCTTCGTGATTATTTAAGTATTATCCTAATGCAAGTAAACGACCGTAATGAGACTCCAAACCAAGTTGCTGGGATTGATCACAACTCGAGTTTGATTCTTGAATCTTGATTCTTTGGCAGCCGATTTCCCCCCACGTAACAACTGATAAGACTGGCAGGTATTTACTGGCCGTTCATGAGCACATAACTACCAATAGCTTAAAGCCATGGCCACAAGATTCCGAGGGACGGATATTCATTACCATATGAAACCGCGCCTTCAATAGATTGGCGTCTCAAGTAACGAGCATAAAAATTAAGCAAGAATATTAAGAATGGTTTGTGACTTCTTGAGACTAATCGTAACGGAGATCATAAGACTTGGTTATTACTGACCTGAGTTTCTTGGGTGATGGACCATCACGGCCAGGTAGTGACGGGGACCTGTCACGCCCTGCACACACAAAGCGTTTCAACAATCAAGATGGCGGACATGATCACGAGCTCGAGGCTTGTCTCGTAGAAGCACAATGAAAATATCTCAATGCTGTCAGACTTTAAGACACTTTTATTTAATTTACTCATCTAAGCGCTAGCTCTAGCAACAAAACGAGAAGCTTCCTCGTCGCTTGAAATGAATTTATCCAAATATATAGTTTGGGTTTCTTATATTTATCCTCGGCTTGAGTGGGAAAAGTAGAGAATTGAGGCGCGCAATACTAATTCGTAGCTACCGGAATGTTAAGTGCAATTTTTTAATCGTCATTCGCTTTTTCTCAGTAATCACCGTTATTTCCTGAATATTCATTTGAAATACAACACAGAATAACGATATCTCAGTGACGCGACACTGAATCATTCAACAGGTGAGAAAATATTTATGGATAAACCATTAGAAAAAGACAACGCCTTTAACTAGACGCTGCACGTTCTCCAAGAAAAAAAAAACATTTCTGAAGCAGCACTGAACCATTTCCTAGCTAAAATGCCGACGTTTGTACGTGCAAAAATAACCATTTCCCTCGCAGTTTTATAGGACAGGACTTGCACGCCATTTTATTTGTTTCACAATTAATGTGAAGCTATTCTCCGAGCTATCGGGGTAACCACGTCATCAATATGACAGAAATAAACATGACAACTCAGCTCCACAGCCCAGTTCTGCTCATGTGAGATCGAGTAGCTCACCTGCCACGCCGGCGACAGCAGGAGAAGGGGTGTCCCGCTTGAGGCCTTGCTTCACTGCAACCAAACGAACCAGTGTTAGTGCTTTTATTATCAGTTTGCTTCTATCGCAATATTTAATAAATAGAACATAATGTTGAATTTCCTTGGCCTTTTCTTATCTTTTAAATTCTTGGTGAACGTCAGTGCTTGGCATGGCACTGCGCATGTCAGCGTCATCGTAAGGGCTTGCAGTAAGAGGGGTTCAACGTTGATACATATTGAGTGTGACAATAAAACTCATACTTAAATAAAACCGCATGATAACTCATTAGCGATTAGTAAGACGGTTTTGGGTGTTGTTGGGAGAGGAAATTTATCTGGTGGAAATGGGCGGTTAAACCGATGGAATGAAGGCATCAGCCGATCAGAACCTGCTTTGATTTCCATGCTAGGCAAATATTTGATTACAAGCTATATAAAATATTATCCCTTATCGATATCGAGGGACATAAACATGAAAAATGCCTTATGAAATTCAACTCGCCTGGTCTTCGTTTTCTTCTTTGTTTCCCCCCCCCCCCAAAAAAAAGTAGAGAAATTGCAATGAACACAACTCACATTTTTGCCTCAGGAAATCAGGTAGCCCGGAAACTTTCTCGTCCTTGCCGCGAGCCCCTGAAGCAGAGCTGCTTGTCTGTGGCTTGTCACTCACTCCCATGAAGCTCCTGTGGGGCGGGACGCTCATGTTATTAGGTTAACTCGACTCGCGTCCAACAGTTCACTATAGAATCCCAAGGAAACTTGTGAGGGATATTCGGCAGCTTAAGTTTGAGGCAGCAAAGATCCAGCTTTCAGTCTAAAAGCACGAATTCAGCGAAATAAATTACAATTTGTCATTGAGTTAGACTACAGGAGTTGATTCGATCAAAACCCATCAGTGATGATGCACAAATTACTGATGAACAATCTTGTCACAATTAAGAACTAACAAAATATTCAACGTCTTCCCTCAAATTTAAACTTGATCTATTGATCATGAATCAATTCAACAAGACAGGTAAAAATTAACCTACATTGAACATATTCTTCAAATATGACAATTTTGAGCCCTTGTGGCAGCAAACATCAGGGTTTTATTCACATGATATATCAAAGCTTGAAAAATGTTTAAGGGTACCCACACAGTGAAAGCCGGTTGCCAGCGTGCTGGTTACCTGCTGAGGCTGGAGTCTGAAATTGAAATGAATAGGCCTGGCGCTGGCCTATTCGTACAGATTTTCACTGTGAACACTTACATTATTATCCTATGTTCATTCTTGTGGCAGGTTGTAGCAGGTTGCCCGCGCGGGCAAACCTGCTTTCACTGTGTGGGTACCCTAAGAATGTGGTGATTGGAATCGATAAATACATGCCGAGCAATAACACGAAGCAATATTTGCTTCAACTCTCACCACAGTTTAGATTAGCATACAGACCAGCAATGGATTGGATTGGGTGCGCCAATTTTCAGCAATCAATAATCTGTGATGGGGCTCGTAGAACTTGATGTTCTGGCGACGTTTGTCTCCAGTAAGCTAGGAAGCTCACCTGAATTTGTCGAGGTTGCCGATGTTTTCCTTGATGACGGGGATGACTGCGTTCATGTCTGGTTCCTCACACACAGCCATCTGGAACTCCCCCAGACTTTTCGACACCTGCACAAGACAAAATAGCTTAAGCGTACAGTTCAAAACAATTATACTGAGAACTTATACCTTCATCAGTACGACATTTACCTCATGGCTTCAAATGTCAACATGCTCAGTTTAACTAAGCAAAGAACATAAAACGAACAGCAATAAAACTAACCAATTGAGAAGAAGGCAAGAAAGATTCGTTTGAAAAATTCATTGGGTATTTCCACAAACAAGCTTATTAAATTTATATGAATAAAGTAGGTAATATTGAACATAGGTAATATTGAACATGTATTATGCGTAGATGTTAAGAATGCTAGGAATGCGGGCCGTTATTGCGAGACCGTGGGAAGCATCGAACGTTGGCGAGGGAAATTCCATTATAGGAATGTGGCGTTACTTCGAGGGTTAGGCTTAAGTGTGCGCGACTCTAGCCTATATAAGGACAGTGTTTCATTACAACCCTCTCTTTGTATTTTCTTTGCCGTAACGCTTCCAAAAAAGAGAACCTTATTCACGTGCCAAATCAAATGCCACTCGGCAGCCTACCTGACAAAACGATAAGTAATGAATACCGGTATCTTGAACCTGAACGTAACGTAAATTTGGTGGAGTAGATCACTCCGATTCACCCGACTTTAAAAGATATGAGATGATAACAACGTCTCTCTCTATATATATAAAATATACCATTCTTTAAAATCCCTATTTAATCATATAGTAACATTGAGTAATTGTGTGTGATGGAAAAAAATCGTTGTAACCCCTTTGCGGGCAAGCATAAAAATTCAGAAATTGAAATTTGTGAAACCATTACTATAGAGTATCAACTATGCGATTTACTATTAACTATATTATTGCGATTTTGTTTTCTAAATTTTTCATATTGGAATTAATCGCACTTGAAAAATTTATTAAATGCTGTCACTATGCTGATTGCCCTATTTTGGTCAAAGGGGAGAATAAGACTAAAGCCTGATCGCAGCACTAGTAGGGTCGCGTCCTATGAATGCTTCGCTACCGCAACAAACGTTGCCTGATCGCAGCACTGGTAGCATAGAGTCCCAAGAAAGGCTCCCTGGCGCAACAAACCTTGACCATCTCTTCGGAGAACTCCAGTACGAGCGCAGCCGTCCACTCCTTGATTTGTATGGCGCCGTATTTGGCGTGGAGCTTGGGGCAGTGGTGCTCCTGAAGCACAATATCACTCGTACATCAGCAATTTTAGCAACTAAATTACTGATCAATACATCAAGTGGAAAGACTAAACAAGGATAATATTACTTAATTGTAGACAAAATTCAAAAGTTTTACTATAGTAAAAAATCAAAAAGGAAGCTCAACAGCCATTAGGTAACTGATAATGGGAAAGTTACGTCATTAATTTCACCTTCTTTCATGGCCAATTGGCCTCTTGAATGACAACTTGATGAAATGAAAATTCATCAGCCCTTTTCATGCCATTAAAGACAACAAGAGATCAATGCTCTACTCCTAACGACATTTATAAGAAACTGAATAATGGCTTTGAAACGAATCAATTTTCGTTTTTCAGAGTCGAAAATTAACTCTAAGAAAATAAGTTATCAAATAATATATATAACTCTCTATCTTGATTTATCACATGACAAATCCCGTACATAATTTTAACGACATTCCCAATAGTAAAGTATAAATTTATAACTTAACAACGCCTGTCATAATAAACTGCTCTCGAGAAGATTCGAAAGTAGAGTGTGCAGTATGAGTTGAATTATACTAGCAGTACGTACGGTGAACTTGAGGCGGTGCGGCACACTCTTGATGTGAGCCACGAGAGTCTTGGAGGACATCTTCTTGCTGCACAGCGCACACACGTAGTAGCTCGAGTCCAGGTGAGGGTTGTTAGCTTGCTGCACTTCAACGACATACTGAAGCCCTGGGAGCGCACAAATCATCCAGCTATGAGCTACATGGTCCTATCCCCGATACTTTGATCTAACGTATTCATCACACTTAATAGATCAGTCAAGAAAACAGCATAAATAAGCATGGGTGTGAGCAGTGAGCACCTTTAGTACGCTATTGCAAGTAAGGATGGAATAAGTCGTGAATTTTGAGTGCAGTGAAAGGCACATAAACAAATGAAGTATATACGTAGTCTATGAATGGGTCTCACTTACCCACAAAAGGAATGTCATGTTTATCCAGCAAAGCTTGTGCTAGAGGAGTGACTCGGTAGTGCTTCGAAACGTCACCCTGCCAAAGAGAAATAAAACCTATATATAACAAGCGTGATGAAATTACCTAGACTTTCTACCGAACATGGACCTTTTACCCTTATTATTACTACTAGCTAGCTATAAATGTTGTGGATAACATTGATGGGAGACTTTATTATATCTCCATACGCTTCAAAGCTTTGAAGGCCTTCTTCATAATTCACCTGCACAGAGAGGAGAAAAATATCCTAAACAAAATGCCCTAAAAGATTCAACATTGCAATGAAATACTCAATAAGTGTTTTTATTTATTCAGCAGCAGATTTTACAAACTGGTTATAAAAATACATATACTCAAAAGCAGCAATGGCATCAAAGTTAGGCCTTACATAGATATAGTATAGATATGCCAACTTACCCCAGCAAAAATATCCTTTTTCTTGGGCATAAGCTGCTTGAGAATTTCCGTCATTGAGAGGCCCGAGTTCTTCGTCCATGGGGTTTTATACACGTCAGAACTGATGCTTGGAGAAGGGCAGAGCCCCCATTCATTTCTTTTGGGATCTCTTGGATAGTTACGCTGGACTTGATCTTGATGCAGAAAGTTTTCTTTGTTCTGCTCCACAATTTTATCTGAAGTATCAATTATAATTCCAAATGTTGCTAAGAAACTAGCGTCATCCTCATATTTGTTTTCAGGCAGGGGATTTGTATTTCCCCAGCAATGCGGCTTCTGAACACAAGAGCTTTCATCACCCTTGTCTACAGGCATACATTTAAATAGTTCGGTATTAGAATTAGTTTTCTCTTCATTTATCTTAACATCAATACGTTTTGGCTCGTATGATACATTTTCGACAGGACGTGCTACTTCCGTTGTAACACGTGAGGTAGACTGCCATGACGATGACTGTGACATTGTATTAGGAGGTACCAGCACATTGTCATCAGGTATCTCATCGTATGGGTGACGGCAAGTTGAAGGTTTTGACCAGTACACAGGCTGGGTAGCCCCCGCTCCCGACCAAGACACTAAAGTCGAACTTGTCCAAGGATTGGAAACTGTATCAGACGTGAAACTAGGAGACGGACAGGCTACAGTTGACCGAGTGTGAACATTTGATGTCAGTGAAGCTTCTTGAAGCTTGGCAGGTTTGACTGGTAGAGGTTCTGAAGGCGGAAGATAGAACGGCAGTGGAGGAGGATCCAATACAAGAGGATGATTTGATGCAATGACAGAGTTAGATGGAAGGGGTGGATCGGACGGAAGTGGCGGACGAGGATCCGATGGGAGTGGAGGAGGATCTGATGGAAGTGGAGGATCCGCTGGGAGTGGAGGATCTGATTGGAGTGGAGGAGGAGGATCCGATGGAAGTGGAGGGGGAGGATCTGATGGAAGTGGAGGACGAGGATCCGCTGGGAGTGGAGGGGGAGGATCCGATGGAAGTGGAGGACGAGGATCCGCTGGGAGTGGAGGGGGAGGATCTGATGGAAGTGGAGGGGCAGGATCTGATGGAAGTGGAGGAGGATCCGCTGGGAGTGGAGGATCTGCTGGGAGTGGAGGAGGAGGATCCGATGGAAGTGGCGGGAGAGAATCTGATGGAAGTGGCGGATTGGAGAGCTGAAATGGTGAACTTGGTGGTTTTGATGGAATTGGAGGTGGAGCACAAGATGGAAGGGGAGGAGGAGGTTCTAAAGGAAGACGAGAATCAAAAGGAATTGTAGAATTTGGTATAACCGGAAGGTCAGATGGGAGTGAAGGAGCAGTCAGTGGGAGTGAAGGAGCACTCGCTGGTAGCGCTGGACTGGCAGTGGACGGGAGAGGAGGAGTAACTGATGGGATTGGAGGAGCGACAAGAGGAAGAGTAGTAGCGGTAGAAGGAAGAGTAGGAGAGACAGAAGGAAGAGTAGGAGTGGTAGAAGGAAGAGTAGGAGAGGCAGAATGAAGAGTAGGAGTGGTAGAAGGAAGAGTAGGAGAGGCAGAAGGAAGAGTAGGGGCCGTAGAAGGAAGAGTAGGAGCGGTAGAAGGAAGAGTAGGAGCGGTAGAAGGAAGAGTAGGAGCGGCAGAAGGAAGAGTAGGAGCGGCAGAAGGAAGAGTAGGAGCCGTAGAATAAAGTGGAGGATGAGCAGCTGATGGATGTGGAGAAGTAGCAGGAGGAGGCAAGACGGATGATGAGAGAATATCTGATGAAGCTGGAAGAGGACTCTTCAATGAAGCCGGCAATTCGTTCTTCGCTGGACTTGGTGATATTTCTGATGACGGCAAAGGCAAAACTGGCGCTGATGAGAGACGAGTTTGACTGCATGGCTCTGATGAAGGTGAAACCATCGTTTCCGTTGGTTGGGGACTAAGATGAGGCAACACAAGTCCGGCAACATTGAAAGATGCTGAGGTTTCTTTGGATGGATCGAGTAACTTGCAACTGTCGCGGCTATACGGCGGAACTTCTTTTGGTAAACCATCTCTGGATCCTGTCCCAGATGGAGGACGACAAGGTGAAGACTTCTGGCTTGAATGCTCTTGCAGACTTGGCTGTGAATTCGCAATGATTGTTGATTGTTGAGTACTTGCAACTAATGCTGAAGGAATTGAGTCTTGCGGTTTTGCAACATCAGTAGTCTCGATAAAATTATTGAGAGACTCCTTCACAGAGTCAGATAGTACTACAATATTTTTGCTAGACCTAACATCATAAGATGTGGCCTCACGAAGAGGCTCGGGAAGTTTGGAGCGCAAAGAATTTTGATGCAACGCTAAATGATGAATTTGCGAATTGGATTTTTTATTGTCAACCAGTTCAGGAGATGCATTGAAACAAGAAGACAAGGGAAATAAATTCATTTCTTTTCTTTCTGAGGCTATATCTGCAGAAAGTGGAGGAAGAAATGAAGTGGTGGTTGATATTCTCAGTGGAGAAGATTGAATAATTGCTGTTGATACAACTGCTGTGTCATACCCAGGGCTTCTTTTCGTGGTAGAGACTGGTGTTGTCCATGGGCTATCAAAACCATTCGGGGATTCATCTCGCAAAGGTGATAACTGATACGTGGCAATTTTTTCTGTTGGCTCTAACTCATTTCTGAAATTTGAACATGTTGGAGGGGATGTTGTCTCATCTTGCAAAGGCGAAGGATTTCTCACACAATATGAATCAACATCACCCTCACATATTTTCTGGTTTGGTTTCACACTTCTCAATGCCAGAGGTATCACTAAATTTGGATCATATTCAGTCCTCTTTGAATTAATTCTATTCTCAGATTTCATCATGCCACATTCCTGATCTGAAAGTGACCATGATGACCCATCCATTATTTCTTCTTCTGGGTTTACAGTTTTCATGATGATGTCAACAAAATCTAAGATATCCTTACCATCATCATTATCCTCTCCAATGGATGAGCACTGATCTGGTAATTGTCGACTCTTTGCTGTAGATTTCTGTTCAGATGAACCAGATGCAAAGCTTGTGTCCCAAGTTCCCATCTCATCGGGAGGTGAGTATGGGACTTCACCAGGCGAGTAGGGTGCATCATCATTGAAGGTATTTGATTCAGTATCGGAATGATCTATTGTATGAGAACAAGCACTTGAAAGTTCAGATCTTGTGTTGCTTCCATGCAGTCTTTTGGCAAACCTTTCATCCTTCTGAAGGTGCTCAGTAGATTTTTGAGCACTTTCAAGTAATTTGGTCATACCAACATTTTGAGCGGTTCCTGAGTCTGTTTTTTGCTTCTTCAGCTTGTACAAATAATCTTTGACAGTGTAAAACTCATCTCTGATTTCAGAAAAAAGTTCATGAATTTTGCGTTTCCTGGAACTAGAAGATCGATTTCCAGGTTCACTAATGTACAAAGATTTGGTGTCATAGTACTTCTTTTTCAAGGTTTCAAAGTACTTAATCCTACCTTTCCTATCCAAGGAGTCCATCACTTTGATGATAGAATCACGATTAATCCCATCACTTTGGGCGCTTAGTGAAACTGATGAAGCACAAGGACTTGGAGTCAATGTGGAAGTTGAAATGTTACCAGTGACAGTTGCTTGATGTTGGCTTGCTACAATTGCTGGGTGAGGTGTTCCCCTTAAGGAATTGTCGGCATCATATTTTTCCATTGCTGAAACTGGGCTGGACGAGTGCGCCCTATCATCGCCAGAGAACATCTCTAACTGGCTACTATGCGAGTCAAACTCTTCATGATGGGAGCAAGCAGCTGCATGCTTTGGAAACGTGGGCGGCATAGTTGCCTCTGAGAACACATTATAAGTCATTATTCCAGTGGTACAATTATTCCGAGGATCAGCATTAGTCTTGTCGCCCTTTCCAAATCCTATTGTTGGCGTCAATGGTTTAATCATTGTGTTCATTGCTTCATGGCGCATTTCATGGCCATGAGTTTTATTGAAAGGTCGTGAACGTTTCGACCATCCCTCAATAACAGCTTTAACTGGTGGAGGCTTGTCCAGTGGTGACCGTGAAGGAGGAACATGAGCTTGCATCTCACGAAGCTGTCTCCATTCCTTGTAAGATTTGGGCACCTCCTTCAAATGTGCTGTGTTGAGAGGCGGGAGGTGACGGTTGAGAGCAGGAAGAGGAGCAGATGTCTTGGCCTCAGGCTTCTTCTTTGGTATTCTGAAACAAATATAATATTAAACAAATGCTACAAGAATGAGCTTACCTAAAATAACAGCTGAATGTTATACATCATGGTAGCTACGATTTCACAAAGTATATAAATCCATGTAAAAATACATGTGTATGGGCAAAAAGTTGTCAACAGGTCATGCTGGCAATTGATGAAACAAACTAGGCATGAGAATCAAACAAGCTCATGAATCATAGTAAAATAATTAATAAAACTGGCATAAAACTTACTTGAAGCCAGACAAGAGAGAAGCATTAACTGATGGACCATCCTGAGAAGTGCTGGTTTCAGGTGCTTCTGAACTTGGAGTAATGGATTTTTTGGATAGCTTCTTACTAATTTCTGCAATTTTTTCTTTCCGCGTGACATTATTTACTATTTCTTTAACATTTGCCTTATCACGGGACATACTTTCCATAGCCTCAATGAGAGATATACTTTTGTTGGGCTTTGCCTTAGATGATGATGATGAAGGCTCAGGGACATTTTTGAGAGTCTTCACAGGCAAATCTCCCTTCACAGATAAATCTCCCTTGGACTTTTCACAAATTGTCTTTTCTTTCTTTGTCTTTGGAATGCAATCAACTTCACTCTTTTCTGGACAATTCAATTTTGAGTATGAAGAATTTTTCAATGAGTCATCTTTAGCTCGAATGTGATAACCAAGTTTAAGGCGTTTCATCTCTTTGATCACCATTTTCTTATACTTTCTTCTATGAGCTACATTACGCAATTTAACAACACAATTGGCAATCCTATGCTCCAGAAGTAATTTTGTAAAATTAATTGAGCAGTTATTCGACAATTTCTCAGTCAGCATATCATCTTTTATACCCTTAACTTCCACACGTTCTTTATGTTGTCTTTCATTACAAGATGCTTCTTCCTCAACAGTTTTCGCTGAAAGTTCAATTTTCATGGAACTCTCTTGGGCATTGAGGTCAGAAGTTGCTGCAAATTTATCATCTCCAACACCACTAAGAGCGTTATCATGAGAAGGATTGGAATCATTAGTTGGAGGTGATGGCTGGGAATTAAAACTTTTCTCTAAAGACAAGTGATCTCCACTGTTAGCAACAGTTTTGGTATGGTCATCTTTGCAGTTCACAACACTTAGTGGAACAAGAGCTTCACTTTCAGCTTCCAAGCTAGTCTGTTTCTCATTTGGTTGCACAGTTGCTTCAAGATAAACACCACTGCATCCAGGTTCAGATGATGATGCCAAAGAAGTGTTTTTCTCATTTGAGTCAAATTTGGATTCCCTTTTCAATTTTCTTCCTTTGGTCTTGGATTTTTTTTCAGCGTGATGGGTCTGGATCTGGTGTTTATTAGAAGATGGAGAGTTTAAACTAATTTCACCTGTCATGGAGGTGCCAGGAACATCAAGTTGGCTGAGCTTTTTGTAATTGCATGCAGATGCCATAAATGCACCAGAGCTATTTTCTGAATTTGTGCGACTCTTTTTGGGAGCCTCTTTTTTGGAACCCTTGGGCTTTGGTCCCCTTTTAGTTGCAACAAATACAATGTCTTGAGAAATAGATGATACAGAATCTTCATATAAATGTAAAACTTGATCTTTATTGGCTGTTCCCTCCTTAGGAGCACCGTCAACATGTTGATCTAAAGGGCCTCCTAGAAAAACATTGGATTTATTCTTCTGTTTAGCAGTTTGTTTCCTTGCAGATGTTCCAGATATTGCCTTAGCCTTTGGCCCATCATTCTTGTTATTAGCACCATGTTTCATGTACTCTTTGTTTTTCTTATGCTTTCTCATCTTGAAATGTCTTTTCCATGATGAAATTGAACTACCATATGTTTGACAAAATTGTTGCACTATTTCTTGATCTTCTTCAGGGAAGTTTTTGATATCATGTATGCTGCTATCCAAAGATGGAATATGCACTCTAGGCATACTTTTCTGAACTCCATCAAACATTGCCATGTCAACTACTTGTGCCAGAGTTGACTGAGAGATGAGCTTAGCAGCATGCAGTTGCTCTCGGCTGTAGGTTGTAACAGTTTCATCTATTCTGAATCTAACTTCAAATGCTTGTGATGAACCTTCATAACCAAGCTCCTGCTTCACAACAAGATTATCAAAAGAGCTCATGTTGCTACTTGTTTCTATATCAATTAAGCCAGGTTCTTCCTTAATAGGAACAATTTCAAATGGATGACTAATCAGCTCAGAGGGAGAATTTTCAATGAAGTCCACAGGCTCCTCCTTTACCAACAAAAGATTTACTGGTATTGCCGGAACATACTCAACAGATGTAATAGATTCATTAGCAGGGTTATCAGAAAATTCCCCTAGGCTAGTTGGTAAACCCGTAGGAGCAGCTAGAGATGAATGAACTGGACTGATAATTGAACAATCTACTGAATCAACGGGCAATTCAGTGCATGGCTCACTATGCTCAGAAGTGCACGGCTCACTATGCTCAGTAGTGCACGGCTCACTATGCTCAGTAGTGCACGGCTCACTATGCTCAGTAGTGCACGGCTCACTATGCTCAGTAGTGCATGGCTCACTATGCTCAGTAGTGCACGGCTCACTATGCTCAGTAGTGCATGGCTCACTATGCTCAGTAGTGCATGGCTCACCGTGCTCAATGGTGGATTGAGTAGCTAATAGACCATTGCATTCTGTAGATGCCTCCAAGATAGGAGATTTGCTTGCACCTTGACTAGCATCATTAGAATTACTCTCTATCTGGTTCAAGACCTTATTCAAAAAATCAATCTCTTCTGCAGCAATAGCTAGAGAAGATGACAGAGGAGAACTTGTATAGCTTACATTGTGACCATTTTTCTCCATTGATGAATTCTTGTCCGTCATCTGTGGGGTAGACAAGTTATGGACATCATCAGATTAAATGCACAATATAGGAGAGGATTGCACAAGAATCGTAAATACAATTTTATCATTAAGATAGTCAGATTTTAGGCAATATAAAATATGCAATATGCTGTAAAAAGCAAGGTAATCCGTCTTGGCACATTTACCAATAATTATAACTTAGGGCAGGCAGTCAAGTTTTAGAATATGTGTATTTATTCCAACATGATTCTCAACACCTATGATATGCCCATGAGAAGAAAGCTCGGGGTTGTGCTATTCCATAGGAGTGTGTCCAAATGGTCATATTCCATAGGAGTATGTCCAAATGGACATATTCCATAGGAGTATGTCCAAATGGTCATATTCAATAGGAGTGTGTCCAAATGGTCATATTCCATAGGAGTATGTCCAAATGGTCATATTCAATAGGAGTATGTCCAAATGGTCATATTTTGTCAATGGGCATTAAAGGCCTAATACTGAGGCTACGTAACACAATATAACGATTAAAAAAGTTTGCATATCTAATAGGTTAAAAAATTAAAAATGTGACCCATGAAAAAGAGCTATTATTTAAAGCCTGTCGGAGTACCCCCTCCAATTTTTGTATCTTTTGGTAAAATAGCTCCAGGTTGAACGTATTAAAGTATTAATGTCACTTATTTGCTTAAATCGTAAGTTGACTAAAAATTTAAAAGCAAAGAATAGTCCACAAAAATTCATATCTTTATAGAAAACGTTTCGGAGTCTAGCTCCATCGTCAGTTCGTAGAATCTAGAACATACATAGAAAGTCACAAGTTAATACAATTGAAAGCACAGAACACAATTAGAACCTAAATTTACAAGTAATAGGGCATAAAAATCTATCTATTCACAATTTCAAGAGGATAGGAGCTCACAGCTGAATTTAAACTGGGCCTAAGCTTAAAAATGTACAACGTTTTCTATAAAGATATGAATTTTGTGGACAATTCTTTGCTTTTAAATTTTTAGCTCCAGGTTTTGATGCATTGTAGTAGAACTCTTCTAGTTACATATGCAAATAACAAATTTGAGGAAAGTGTCATAGTTTGCAAATGGGGGGCACTGCCCCTGAATGGGGGAACTTAGACTACCTAATGTCAGCCATGATGAGATAACATAGACCAGCTTGGAAATTAATATAAAATTACCATATATAACATATTATATGTTTGATACACCTATTAATGTTTTTTATGTTTCAGACTCTACAGAGTCTTATATATGGTAATTTTAATTTATTTCCCAAGCTGATCAATATTACCCCGTCACAGCTGACATTAGGTGGTCTAAGTTCCCCCATTTGGGGGTGGTGCTCCCCATTTGCAAACTATGACATGCGCCCCCCATTTGCAAACTTCTTCAAATTTGTCATTTGCATATGTAACTAGAAGAGTTCTACTACAATGCACCAAAACTTTGAATTATTTGAAGTTATTTTACCAAAAAATAAAATTGATTTGACCACCCAGTCAAAGAAACCCCAAGAGCTGGGGTAACAAAGACCATCACTTTTTTTGAAATTACATCAAAACTATGAGAGGCAGGAGCCAGCAATTTATGGTGATTGAAGCTAGAGTATAGACCTGTATTTTGCAGGTTTCAATTTAAGTTTAACTTATCTAGTAAAAAAATGACATCATTTTGAAAAAAAAGTGGTCAAAGTTAACCCATTTACGGTACCATGGATGTGGAGGTTTAAATGTAACTGTAACATGGTCTGCTTCAGGCCATTTAATTTACTTGGAAGTTGCTGCAGTGAACTATGGTGCTACCACGGCTTAAAAAAATAGTATGTTATCATCGTTGTTTATGCTAGCTATTTTTTATATTTACTAAATATAAAAAATACTATATTTACTAAAGTAAATACTGTTCTGAAACAACTGTTAAGTGATATATGAATGCATTTAAATGTTACTAATGTCATGAGAAAGCTATATTGTGACATGAATGCAGCAACTGTACATGCTGCAAGGATACTATAAAATTATAAATTTATTTTTTCAATCATACAACTTTAAAATTAGGAGATATTTATTCAATATCACTAATTAGATGAGGTGGGAATGCCATGCTAAAATTGTTGAAAGAATGAGCATAAAACTGGCACAGTAAGTTTTATTTTACAATTTCCTTAGCTTAGTTTCTAACATGAGTAACTTGTCAATAGAAAAATTGCTGCCTCTTGTATCCCACAAAAACAGATTTCATGAGCATGATGGAGTGAAGTCAATTTATTAGGATTTTTATGGCAAATTTACAAGGACTAACATAACTGCAACACTTGGCTGTCAATGTATGCCAGCCAACAATCATGTGTTAACAACTCCAACAACTGTCACGTGTGCAAAGATCTGTTTTAGGAGCGTTTTCCAAAAATTTAAAGCCAAAATAGGCTGTTTTTCCTAATACTGACCAAAAATTAGGGAAATAGGAACATGGAAAGGGAAGGAAAATAGGAATGTGTTAAGGAGAAGGGAAAGAAAATGGGAAAGGAAATTTATGGATAATTGCAGCACACAAGAATGATCAAACAACATTGCACAAAAAGTGGAGACAGAATTCCACACATTCCTATTTCCAAGAGAAATGGGAACAGATAAAAATGCTAAGGCTGAACAACCTTGCATGGTTTTTTACCACGTTTTTCTTAGCTCGCTTTCGTGTCCGTCTGTGATGATCAAATCTTGCAATCGATATTACACCAACTTTCCTGCTAGCTAGCGCTTTGAAACTTTTAGGGAAGCTCAGCTCCCGATGACAATACAATAATCAATAATTTGTTGCACGTTTCCAGGCGTATTTATTCAATGAAATGCGTGGAATTTATTCAATTGGTGCAGGAAATGAAATGAAATTACATGCACCAATGTATCCCCTCGAATACAATTTTCTGCAGAACTTTGAAAAGAATTTTCTTTCATGCATTTGCGTGGCCAACTGAAATAAAATGAATATTATGTAGGACTAAAAAGGAGAAAATAAAATACTTAAAAAAACTTTTAAAAACCACATTTTCTTGTGGACTAAAAAGTAAAAAATAAATTATGGTTTGCCCCAAAAAACGTGGGTTGGACAGATTTATGATTGAAGCAAAAAGCACACAACACACGAATTTTGGAAATTTGATGGTGAACATACAAACCGACCCACATTTTTTGGGGCGAGCCATAATTTATTTTCTACTTTTTAGTCCACAAGAAAAACGTGATTTTTTAAAAAGTTTTTTTTTATTTCAACTTTATTCACAGGAGGCTTTTGTCATACTTTCCATTTTAGCTCATATAGTTTTTGACTGGTTAATGTTATCACTAATCACTGGCATATTCAAGGTTATTCTAAATAATGGATTCAATTTTAAAATTTCATGTTATAATATTTTCAATACTTTTGGAATCTTCCAGCTTGCTTGTGCACTTTTATTATAGTAAGATAGAAAGTAATTTGATTAACAATAAGATAAAAGGTAATTTATTTAGCTATACGATAGATCGTAATTTATCTTACAGGAATTCTGTGGCTCCAAGAATGGTGGAAAAGTGCTAGTCCAACTTTGAAATTTCATAGTTGCCCATAGATGTTCAATAAATGATGAAATAGTTTTTGCTGAAAATTTCTGTACAAACTAATTGAGCCCTTCAGAGCCTGTGTGATTTTTTTTATTGACTTCATTCACAAGTTATACAGTTGCCAGGCAGCTCACTGGTAAATGATTTTCATTCAAATAAAAACAGTAAAACAAAGCCAAGCTTCTACTATCATGGGCATTGAGGTTAGGTTCACGTAACAAAATTACCTTTTGAATAAAAACCATCTCTTACAGATGACAATAGCCATATAACATATGTGCGAGGTTAAAATATAAAAATGAACTACCTAGATATGAACTAACGGTCTGTGAGTTTGGGTGCACAGTTTCATTGGAATCTGTTCTGAAGTTTGGTGATATTTGTTGGTCATTGCAACTTGGATGACTGTTCATGAAAATGTCTGATAAGCAGCCATATAACTTGGGGGTGAAGCAGAAAATTGAAAAAAATTATGATATAAACACAAGCAAAATACTTAAGACATCTAAAATACACAGACATCTAAAATGCAGATATCTAAAATAGTCATGATTGGGTCATAGAAACATTTCATTGTGTTGTAATTTAAAAAGCATTGTCCTAAGGCACTCTCAATGCAAGCACTCAAATATATGTACTCTGGGCCATCGGAACTATGCGCTACAGCCCGTAGTTCAAGTGGCTGTGAGTGCATATGCTTGGGTGCTCAAATATATGCACTTGCAAGCCACAGCCATCGGAACTACGTGCTATGACTGGAAGTTCAGGTGGCTGTGAGCGCGAATGCTTGGATGCTCATATATGTGTGCTCACAGGACACAGCCATCAAAAGTATATGCTTCAACTTATAGTTCAGGTGGCTGTGAGCATGCATGCTTGGGTGCTAAAATATGGGTATTCACAGGCCACAGCCATTGGAACTATGCTCTTCAACTCATAGTTCAGGTGGCTGTGGGCGCATATGCCTGGATGCTCAAATATATGCGCCCACAGACCACAGCCATCAGAACCATGTGCTACAACTTGTAGATCAGGTGAATGTGAGCTTGTTTGTTTGTGTGCTCGAATATACATGCTCACAGGCAAGTCATCGGACCATGCACTATGACTTCTTGAGGCAGCTGTGAGTACGTATGCTTTGGTGCCCAAATTTACATGCTCACAGGCACAGCCCATGGCTTATCAGAACAATGCACTATGATGCATAGTTTTGATCATAGCTTGTAGAATGATTTAGTGCATTGGCCATATTGATCACAAATTGTGATTTATGGAGATGCATAATTGGCAGCCGCCGTCCAGTGGCATCCACCTTGATCGTACCTTGGTGTCTTGGTGCAATGTGAAGTTGGTCTTCAATTATTGTTAATGAAATAATATGTCTTGTCAGTCTAATTAAATTTTTTAAATGTCTTATCATATACCACTCTGTGAATGAATTTCTGTATCTGTGAATGTCTGTATACTCAAACATAGTGGCAATTAGCAAAGCAGAGAGTTTTTTTTTTAGACTCTCCTAGTATCCTTCAAGAACTTCAATTTTTAGTCCTGTAAGTTGACTAGCAAACTATCATGGATACCAGCATCATCATACATAAGATATGGGTTTAAATCTTGTGTATGTGAGAAAATTAAAAATGAACCAATTCCGAAAAATTACTGGTTTGCCACTATGCACTTGAATGTCTGTGTTATCATATACCACTCCTTCAATCATATGGCATTGAAGGAGTTATTAGGAGTGTGACTTTCCCAAATTAATTAACACAGCCTCTTAATTTTTCATACTGAAATTTTTGGATCAAAACACGGACTGGCCTACATTGATCAAAAGTAATACATGAACCACCATTTTTATAATTCCTTCTTGTGACAGTGCAATGCAAATGCAGTGTGAAATTATAGATGGGTATTAAATTAATTAGTACACATATTTTATTAGGAAGCAGGACCTGAAAGCTTGACAGTGATTTTCCAGCAGTGATTGACTGATTGCCAATTGGTAGATGGGATAGTGATGTCATCCTTTCCAGTTCCAGCAGTGATTGGTTATGCCCAAATATGGTATGTGTACTGGTTAACTTAAAACTTAAACTAACTCAACTTAATACTTAACTTAAACTCAATCATTAGTTCATTACAAACAATGGGGCCATGGGCCTGGAAAATGTTCAAAAATGTATTAAATAAAAGAAAAATAAAAAATATTATTTAAACAAGAGACAACTAAACAATACTATAATATATCTGGGATACTACACAATTCAACAATTGGAAAAGTTTGTCCACTTCTGATCCCCCATTCCCATTATAGTCAGTCACCTGGTCCTGGCAGAGCACTGTAACTAACATAATCTAAGGAAAGCTTACCACCTTGGGTGAAAAGCTTTTTTATAAGTGAACTTCCATTCCTAGAATTCCACAGCAACTGCAACCCCAGGGAGCTAGGCCCACTGATGGTTGACATTTTATATAACTAAGCAGATATCATATAGTACTAGGGTAAACGCGGTATATTCCGACACATTAAGGTTTGTATTCAAAGCCGCCCGAACTCCACAGCGAGCTTGCTCGAGTTTGCTGCCGAGCCGCGTGAGGGCTGGTTATCTTACGTCTGGCCGTCGCGATGCCGGATAGGAATGCGTGCTTGCTCAGGCCATGTCGGGCTGGACCACAGTACAAGCTCACAACAGTGCAGCATGTAATGAATGAGCTTTGACTACTGCCAGCAAATTCTTTGCTATTTACAGCGCGATCGCGCGATCTTAAAAAAAAAACAAATAAACATAAAACAATGATTGCGCCAAACCTTAAAAATATATAAGCATAAATTGAATTTTTTATTGTAATTAATTAATTTAATTATTTTTATTTGCTTATATTCTCATCCCTAGTATATAAATGCATTATATTCAAAACCGAAATAGTGTCTATGATATTTAATTTAAATAGTATAAATTTCTACACGAAAGACAAATTATCGCTAGATTATTAATTATTTTTTCGTAATCATGGCAATTCTATGGGCACGTAAAAATAAGGTTACAGATACGCGCCGAAATTTTACTTATATTAATAAGTGAATATATTAATAGAATACAACTTGTATGTGCATAGACTTGGGAAGAGACGCCCTAAAAGGTGTTTAGGCAGCTGAGCTCAGTGAGCTGTTCCCTCACACCCCTCCCCTCTACCCCCACCTCCGATGTGCGGGTATCCCATTTGGTAATACGAGCCGATGATTCAGGCCAAGTAGACTGTTTTCGAACAATTATATCCTCATCTACAGTATATAAATGCACAATATTCAATACCGAAATTATGTCGATGATATTTAATTTAAATAGCATAAATTTTTACGAAAGACAAATTGTCGCTAGATTAGGCACTAATTATTTTTTTTGGGGCACGTTAATACTATAGGCACGTAAAAAGAAGGTTACAGAAACGCGTCGAAATTCTAACTTTAACTGGTAATTAAGATATA